>NC_132795.1:9011060-9314090 GCF_048418805.1 Vulpes vulpes | reverse complement strand
GGCTAATATTGTGCTATTTTGACAAAACTCCTAATTTAGAAATGTCTAATTTTTTAATGGAATCTCTTTAGTCATAAGAAATGTACCACCAGGACTGTGTAATCAATGTGAAGCAGATGGTGGAACAATTATCTGGTGTATTTAGGCACTACCATTGGCCAATTTGGAGTATGGGCCAGGAATTCATTCCGGTTGTTTTTTTTTTTTTTTTTTTTCCCCAATTTTCTTTCTCAGTCTGTTGGATAATGCCTCCTAATGAAAATCTTTGTATTATTCTAGTTTCCATAGTACAAGCTGCATGTACATAGGCAACTCTTTTTAAGTCTAGTTGGAGCTATACAATGATGACGTTAGGAATCAAATTTCTGAGTGATTATTTTTCAATATCAGCATGGCTTACTGTCATCAATTCTTTGGGTAGATAATTATCCCCTAGACCAGCATACAAACTGAAAGCATTTAATGAAATACTAAAATATTTAAAATCAATGGTATGATTCATAATTTTGATAAACTAATCTTGAATTCTACTTGAGTTATGTTCAAGAGGTAAAGACAAAGAATTTAAGTTACCTAGATTTTAGCAATTAGTAGTATCCTCTTAAGTAACTGTCTTCTCTCTATATATATTTCTATAGAAATTTGAATACATAAATTCTAATTACAATTTCTAATTACAATTGAAAAGGATCCATTGATCTCATTGGGGTTTCAAGTTTGTTTTTCTAACACATTTTTATATTTAGTATCTTTAGTATCTAGCTGTTTAGGTGCTAACAGCATTGCCTAGTGCATATGGTACATATATCTGGTTCTAAAATGAGTTGAACTTCCTAATTTAAATTCTAAATATAAGAAATGACTATACAATAATCATATGTCACTAATTTTTAACTTTTGTTTTTTAAACTTATGTACTGGGATCCCTGGATGGCGCAGCGGTTTAGCGCCTGCCTTTGGCCCAGGGCGCGATCCTGGAGACCGGGGATCGAATCCCACGTCGGGCTCCCGGTGCATGGAGCCTGCTTCTCCCTCTGCCTATGTCTCTGCCTCTATCTCTCTCTTTCTCTGGGTGACTATCATAAAAATAAATAAATAAATAAACATATGTACTAGTAAAGAAAACAATATAATGAACATTATTTGCTTGTCACCTGGGTTTAACAACTATCAAGATTTTGTCAATTTTGTTTCATCAGTCCCCTCCCCTCATTTTCATGTGTTTTATTGTGACTTCCAAACAATATTTTTTTAAGTTTAAACACTATAACAAAAGTAATGTAGTTCCTTAAGATAATGACTTTGTAAAACTTTATTTTAGAAAATAGCTGAAATAATATTTTTTTAGTATTCTATTCAGAATTCTAAAGAACCATATCAAGGTCTTAATATGTGCAAAATTGTCACTGAAACTTAGAAGAGCCCTTAAAAAGACAGTTTTAAGTTAAGACACTGAGGCCTTATAAAAACTGTGATATATTTTTCTAATTTTAGAGAGTATAGCAATCTTATTCATTATTTCATTTTAAAAAATTCAATGTAACTTACTAAGATGATTGGTATAATCTTTTGGGAGGTATAATCTGGTATATGAATGTTACTCAGATATTAATAATCATAGTATCTAGACATGCAAAAGAAGCCTGAATTTATGGAATATTTTTCATTTTCTAATACAGATTGCCTGTCACGCAGGTGTTCAGCTCTTTGTGTTCCTTTGCAATGGTAATTCCCATTTCACCCCCACTCTTTCTGCAGCTTTCTTTAGGATTTTACTGCATTTTATAACCTTACTGCAAATCAGAGGACCCAAACATCATCATGTTGTTTAATAATCACGCTGATTTCTTAATAAAGCCAGATGCCATATTTTATGCATATGAGCCTTTTAAGAATTAAGAGTATGAAATGAGGGGGATCCCTGGGTGGCGCAGCGGTTTGGCGCCTGCCTTTGGCCCAGGGCGCGATCCTGGAGACTCGGGATCGAATCCCACGTCGGGCTCCCGGTGCATGGAGCCTGCTTCTCCCTCTGCCTGTGTCTCTGCCTCTCTCTATCTCTCTGTGACTATCATAAATAAATAAATAATTAATTAAAAAAAAAAAAAGAGTATGGAATGACATGGATTACCAAATAGAAAGATAATGGAAAGTAAAGAATTTTTTCAATGGCCCAGAATGTGGCTTATTTTCTTCTCTAATGAAAACATTGGCTCTGGTTTTGCACAGCTAGAATGACTATCTGAAGGTTTTTTTTTTTCCCTAGGCAAAGTGTCCATTCTTCTTTAATAAGAGTATCTTGGTCTCTTTGGGCAGTTCTACTTGTGCACTCTTAATTTTTGCATGGGCACATAGTCCTGACCTACTGCACCCTTCTACCTGCCATTTATATAATTAGTTCAGGAATGATCCGAGCACATGATCTAAGCTAGCTAATCAGGGATATTTTTACCCAGTATGAAACTGCTGGGCAATAGAGGTACTGGGAGGCTATGAACCTGAATCTGCTGGAGCCACCAAGTGGAGAAAGCTAGCCTGGGAGTGAATCCACACTGCAGAAAGCAGAGCTGAGAGACAATGAGAGATGGTACTTATATCATTTTAGCTTCTTTTCCCAACAATTTCTTAGTTATAAATATTTTTAACTATCTTTTCTCTTTGACACTTTGGGTGGATTTTCTTTCTATTTGCAACTGAAAAAGTTTGATTTCTCTGAATAGATGAAATGTTAGAACAATTTTTTAAAAAATAACTGCCCTTTTAATTCATGCACGTATCAAAATCATTATATCTCATTACTTTGACCCCAAGTATTTATCAGTGCCTTTAATCTCAAATTGTCTTCTAGCTCCTTGCAAAAGCCCATATGATGCAAGTTGAAAATATGTGAGGGAGAAAAACTGATAAAGGAACTAATTTAACTCACAGGAAGATGGCAGAAAAGGAAGATTCCAACCTCACTTCCTCCCATGGACCCACACTTAGGGTTCAACCATATATAAAGCAGCTCTGAGAATGATGTGAAAACTAGTAAAATAGCTCCACAGTTGAAGATACAACAAGACCAAGGCAATGGGCGTAAGGAGGGCACTTGATGGAATGAGCACTGGGTGTCGTACTATGTGTTGGCAAACTGAATTTAAACAAAATATTTTGGTTTAAAAAGCCACATCAAGAAGAGTAGGAGTGGAAGTTCCTGTACTCCGATCAGGAACCAAACACCCCATGTGGCAGCCCAGCAGACAGGAAGGAAAGCGCAGGCATGAGGTCCTCAAGGGGTTCAAGCCCCATATGGGGCACCACTCACCTTGGGGATCTACATTGGGAAGACAAGCACCCATAATCCCTGGCTTTGATAATCAGTGGGTGCAACTCTGGGAGCTTTGAAAATTAATATTAGCCTCAGGGGAGCCTGAGGGCTGTAAGAAACAGACTTTGCTCTTAAAGGGCCCTCACAATATCCCTTGCTCTGAGACCTATCACAGAGACAGCATTTTGAAAAGCAACTGGGCCATATATGAAGCAGATTTATTGGGTAGTTTTAAGGTGTGTGCCAAAGAGTCACAGATATGTAGAAACTTTCTCTGCAAATGGAAGCCTGACTGGTGCCATTTTCTTGCCCTCCTTTATTCTCACTGGCTCAACGCTGGTAGGTGTCAGTTTTGACACTTTTCATTTACCTTGCCCAGCCCTAGCATTTTTCTGTGGACCCACTCTGCCCAACCTTCTGTCCTGGCAGACAGCCTTGATCAGGATCAGCACACCCCTAAGAGGCTATCTACCCAACTTATTCAATGCAGTCTCAACCAGGACCAGTGGACTCTCCTAAGCAACTCCTATCCTAGGAAGGGGGAAGGAAGGGGGTGAATTGGGGTGGGTGGCCAGCCCTGCCCACCACCACACCTGCAAGAGCCTTAGCTGAACACCTCAAGAAACTGTGCTGGGGGGACATCCCTACCAACCAGCATGCCCACAGTTGTCTCAGTTCAGTCACAGAAGGAGGGTGAATGCAGCCTACACTGGAGACCTCACTTGTGCATCTGGTAACCAGAGAGAATTGTGTTTCTGGGCTGCACAGGAGGCCTTCAGCTTCAAGCCACTACTTTCAAAACCAAGAGCTGTAGATGATTTGACTGATACATAAAAACACGGTGTCAAAATGAGACAGAAAATTATGTTCCATACAAAAGAATAAGACAAAGCCACAGAAAAAGTGCTAAAATAAAAAAAGGATAATGGTAACAGATTCTAACCAGACTTGAGAGAAGAGTAGGAATTTAGTGATATCAACAGAAGACTAGAAAAAAATATTTTTTAATTAAGAACCAAGCAGAACTAAAAAAGAAACAAACTGAAATGAACACAAGAGAGAATAGCAGATGAGAGAATTCAGAAGAATAGACTAGGAATCTGGAAGACAGAGTAATGGAAACCAAACTGAAGAGCCAAAAGAAAGAATTATTCAAAAAATGAAGTTAGGTTAAAGGACCTCTGCAATAACATCCAGTGTAACAACATTTGCATTTTAGGAGTCCCAGGAGGACAAGAGAGAGAAGGGTCAGAAAACTTTGAAACTAATCTGGGGAGAGAAGCAGGTATCCAGATCCAGAAAAGATAAGATGAACCCAAGGAGATCTACACTAAGACATAATAATTAAAAAGTTAAAAATTAAAGACAGAGAATCTTAAAATCAGCAAGAGAAAAGCAACTAGTTTTGTACAAGGAGATCACCATAAGATTATCAGCTTATGAGGCCAGAAAGATGTGGCATAATAAAGTCAAAGTGCTAAAAATCAAAACAAAATGAAACAAAAACAACAACCAAGAATCCTCTACCCAACAAGGTTATCATTCAAAATTGAAGGAGAGAGAGCTTCCCAGAGAAAATAAAAGTTAAAGGCATTCATCACACCTCAACCAACTGTATAAGAAATTAAAAAAAAAAAGAGGTCCTTTAACATTTCTTTTTGTTTTTTCCTTTAAGGTTTTATTTATTCATGAGAGACACACAGAGAGGCAGAGACACAGAGAAGCAGGCTCCATGCAGGGAGCCCCATGTGGGACTCGATCCCGGGTCTCCTGGATCATGCCCTGGGCCACAGGCAGCGCTATACTGCTGAGCCACCCAGAATGCCCTAAAGGAGCTTTTTTTAAACAGAAAAGATAACTAGAAGATAATTATAAAAGATAACATTTCCCTGGTAAAAATGATATGTAGTAAAAGTAGGTCATTATTACTTATAAAGCTAATATGAAGGTTAAAATACAGAAGTTAAATCAACTATACCTACAATAATTATCAAGAGATACACAAAATACAAAGTTATAAAATGTCAAATACATAAGACATGAAGAGGGGAAGAGTAACAATGTAGTGCTTTTAGAATGTGTTTGAACTTCCCGGGCTATCAACTTAACACTCTGTGTATATAGTAGTCTATTTTATGTATGAACCTCATGGTAACTGCAAACCAAAAACATGTAATAGATAACCAAAGAATAAAAAGGAATCCAATTATCCTACTAAAGATAGTCATTAAGTTAGAAAGGAGGAGAGCAAGAGAATTGCAAAGAAACAGAAAAAGACTGCAAAACAACCAGACAATCCAAATGGCAATAAGTACATACCTTTCAATAATTTAAGTGCAAATGCTCTAATTAAAAAAAAAAAAATACAGGTGACTGAATGGGTAAAAAAAATAAGACCCATCTATCTACATGCTGGCTACAAGAAACTCATGTCAGACCTAAAGGTAGATATAGACTGTAAATAAAGGAATAAAAAAAGATATGCCATACAAATAGAAGCCAAAAAAGCTGAGGTAGCAATACTTAGACAAAATGGACTTTAAGACAAAAGCTGTAAAGAGACAAGGGCATTATATAATAAGGTATTATCCAACAAGAGGATAAGCAATTATAAATATTTTTGCATAAAATACAGGAGTACATAAATATATAAATTCTACTTATCCATGGATATATCATCCAGACTGAAAGTCAGTAAAAGTGACTTTGAACAATAAATAAACCAGATGAACTTAACACATACATACAGAAAGTCCATCCAAAGATAGCAGAACACATTCTTTTCAAGGCACATGAAACATTCTCTAAGATAGAAGATGTTAGTTCACAAATTTCAGTAAGATTGAAATTATATTGAGCATCTTTTCTGACCACAAGCATATGAAACTAGACCTACAAAAACAGAAACAAAAAAACAATAAGGAAAAACCTAGGCTAAACAGAATGCAACTAAAAAACCAATAGGTCAAAGAAAAAAAAAACCTGTATACAAATGGGGGATCCCTGTGTGGCTCAGTGGTTCAGCACCTGCCTTTGGTCCAGGGTGTGGTCCTGGAGTCCCAGGATCGAGTCACGCTGGGCTCCCGGCATGGAGCCTGCTTATCCCTCTGCCTGTGTCTCTCTCTCTCTATCATGAATAAAATCTTTTTAAAAAATGAAAATGGAATCACAATGGCTTAAATCCTAGAATGTAGTAAATACAGTTCTAAGAGGGAAGTTTATGGAGATACAGGCTTACCTCAAAAAATCCAGAAATCTCAAGACCTCTAACTTTCCACCTAAAGGAACTAGAAAAAGAAGAATGACTTATAACGAAACTGAATCCATGATCAAAAAACTCCCAGTGAACAAAATTAAGGACCAGAGGGTTCACTGTTATATTCTACCAAACACTTAAAGAATACTTATCCTTCTAAACTATTCCCAAAAACTTGAAAAGGAAAGAACATTTCCAAATTTATGAGGCCAGCATCACCCTGATATAAAAACAAGACAAAAACAGTACCAAAAAAAAATTACAGACCAGTATCAGTGATGAATATAGAAGCAAAAATCCTCAAATATTAGCAAACCAAATTCAACAATACATCAAAATAACCATTGACCAAAATCAAGTGGGTTTAATTGTAGGGATACAAGAATAGTTCAATAAACACAATCAAGGTGATACACTTCATTAACACAATGAAAACCCTATCTGAATATGCAGGAAAAATAACATTTAATGAAATTCAATATTCATTCATGATACAAACTCTCAACAAAGTGTGTATAGGACAAACATACTTCAAAATAATAAAACCTATATATAAAACCCATAGCTAACATTATACTCATTATTCCTCTTCGATCAGGAAAAAGACAAGGATGCCCTTGACTTTTATTCAGTATACTACTAGAAGTCCAAGCTACAGTAATCAGACAAGAAATAGAAGGTACCCAAATTGGTTAGAAATAAGTAAAATTGTTACTATTTGCAGATGATATGATAAAGAAGCAAAAAGAGAAGTTAAGGAAACTAATTTGTTTAAAATAGCATTACAAGCATAAAATACCTATGAATAAATTTAACCAAGGACATAAATAAACTAGAAGACATTGACAAAAGAAAGAGGACAAAACAAATGGAATGATATACCATGCTCATGAATAGTAAGACGTTCATACTACTCAAAACATTCCACATATTCAAAGTAATCCTTATCAAATATCAATAGCATTTTTCACAGAATTAGAACAAATAATTCTAAAATTAGCATGGATCCACAAAAGACCCTGAATAGGCAAGCAATCTTGAGAAAGAACAAAAGTGGACGTATCACACTTCCAGATTTCTAACTACACTGCACTGCTATCATAATCAAAAACACATAGATCAGTGGAGGGGAAGAGAGTCCAGAAGTATACCCACACTTATATGGTCAATCTAGGACAATGGAGGCAATATTTACAGTGAGGAAAAGACGGTCTCTTCAGTAAATAGCGTTGGAAAAACTGGACTACTTTCTTTCACCATACACAAAAGTAAAGTCAAAATGGACTAAAGACCTAATTGTGAGACCCTGGAACCACAAAATTCCGGAAAGAGAATATAGGCAGTTAACATCAATCTTAGCAATATATATGTTTTTTGGCTCCTCAGGCAAGGGCAATAAAAGGAAAAATAAACAATTAGGATTACACCAAACTAGAAAGCTTTGGCACAGCAAAGAAACTGAATGGGATAAGATGGTTACAAATGATATATTTGAAAAAGGTTTAATACCCACAATATACCCAAACAAAACAAAAACTAATTGGAAATGATATATGCACCCCTATGCGTATCACAGCATCATTAATAATAGCCAAGATAGAGAAGCAACTGAAGTATATCAATAGATGGATTCGGAAGATGTAGCATACACATACCACACACCCCCCCAATGGAATATTCAGCCATAAAAAAGAATGAAATCTTGCCATTTGCAACAGCTTGGATGCACCTAAAGGACATTATGTTAAGTGAAATAAATCCTACCAAAAAGGACAAACGCTGTATGATTTCACTTATATATGGTATAAAAAGGGAAGAAGAAAGAATAAAACATGGAAAGTCACAAATACAGAGACCAAAGTGATGGCCATCAGAGAGTTGGAGAGGGATGGGTAAAATAGGTGAAGGGGATTGTTTGCAGCTATAAGACTTTTTTTTTATATAGCTGTAAAAAAAAAAGTCACAGATATGTAAAATACAACATAAGGAATATAGTCAATGATATAGCTTTGTAAGATGATTACATGTATCGTGGTGGGCATTTTGTAATGTATGTAAAATGTTGAATTTCTATTTTGTATAACTAAACAATGTATGTCAACTGTAGTTCAATGAAGATAACACTTAAACTTTTAAGTATTAAAAAGAAGAATAATCACATGTCACTTTAAACTTTCTATGAGGTATAAAGCCGGGTCACCAGAATGTAATATACTAGAATATTGCTTTAGATATTCATAAAGATGCCTTCATAGAATTATGAAGTTAATATAAATTTAGCCCTTCATGTAGCAGCCAAATTAGCTTAGCTTTGTAGCATAACTACTCTCCTTTCTCCCCAGGCTGTAGAATAGAAAAAGTTTATAGACAATTTGGGTTGGCATTCTTGCACTAACAGTAGCTCTGTTATCTTGATGATGTTACTTAACTTCACTATAATTCAATATCTTTACCTATAAAATTGAAAATGTTTACTTCACATGCAGTTTTTCAAAATTACATAATAGAAAACATTCAGAAAACAGTAAATCATAAATGGAAAGCAGTGATTTTATCTTTTATTATCAACCACTTCAAATCATTTTAAAGTTAGCATATCAATTAGGTGTTAGATCTGTATTTCCTTGGATCTGGAATTTAGGCAGTCTATGATTTCAGAGAGTTTACGGATTTTTCTAAAAACCAGCAGATTATTCTAATTTTAAATATTTAGCCACTCTAAACTTATACAGGACTTTCACATTTGATTTTTTTTTTCTTTTTGGGGTGGGGAGTATCATTTTGTCTATAATTTTTATCACTTAGCCACTTTCCTCCAATGGATTGATGTTGCTCTTGAGTAGGAAGAATGAAGTTCTAAAAATAAGAATACAACTATTACTAATTCACCACCTCAACATTAACTAATGGAAGCTGACAGTATTTTCTTCCCTCCATGCTTAGGAAATGCTATTTCTTCATAATGAAGTTAGTGCTGACACAAATCTATGAAGAGAAAAACTCCTAAAATGTTAGAACTCCATAAGTCTGAAAATGTAGTAAATGTTATGGTTTAAACAGTGAAAAATGAGAAATACTAAAGGTGGTTTTATTACTTTATAATATAAAAAATTAAAGTTTTAATTAAATTTTTATTATAAAATATAAGCCTTTGGGTCCTTTTTCAACTCATGAACAGTGGGGAAGAAAATATCACAGTCTGTGACTTGCTCTGAACCACACTGTGCCATAGCTTATTTGATCCCCAGAAATGAACCAAAACTAGATTTTCCTCTGACATCACTAAATGATTTTCTGAAATGTTTGCAAAGCTCCAGGTGCATGGGGTCCCTGAATAAATATTATTTCAACACTGATCAGCTGCATAGGTGAGGACCAAGTTAGGAAACAGGTCTACAAGGATTTCTTAATGAAACCAGGTGGCTGTTGATATTCTAAATAGATTCAATAATTAGTTAGAACATTTTTAGGACTTTAGGTGCACCTCACAAGGGATTTCTATAATATTCAGAAGACAGCTCATGTAGGAAAGCACCTGTTCAAAAAGATATTCATTCTTTCTCTCCTACTAGGGGAAAATATTTTATAAGACCAAAGTTCTATTCCTTTACATTTTGGATTTATTCTGCTAAAATTTAGGAATTTCAATAGTGTCAAAGAACTGCTTTCCTAAACAAGATATGAATTTCATGTGAAAGACAAATATAATTATTATATTCATTTAAAACTGCTTGTTTAGACCAAACACATAAAACAAACTCTGTGAAGAAAAATTTACATAACATTCCATACTAAATTTAAATAATGGTAGATTTTTATCTTCAGCAACTATTGTATCCATTACATATTATCCACTTGAAGTAAGGTAAGCATATCTGCTTGACTACAATCCTAAACAGATATTGAAGCTTTCCCCAATCTCTTGCCATTTTCATGCCATGAGGTTTTAGCCAGAGAAACTGAAAATGCATTTATTTATTAACATATGTTTATCCTTTGACACAATCTCTGTTCAAGCAGTACAACCCTACAAGAGAAAAGTTAAGGCCCTTTAGCCAGCATATACACAGTAAAAATACCGGAAAAAAAAATACTGGAAAAGTTTATAAATTGTTACAGGCACTTAGGCAAGTTAAATTCCCAAGTAATTTTTTTTTCTGAAATGTATTGATTAGCAATAGGATGCAAAATAAACTAAATCAAATTCCACATCTCCTTCAATGGTGTTTTTGAAATTCTGAGTAATGACCCAGGTTGAGCCATTAATGCAAATCCTCAAAACTTAAATAGTTTCTTGATACTTTTCATTTGGAGGCATCTTTTAAAGAAACAACAGATGCCTCTCCACATGCATTCTAAAAATCAATACAATTAATCAATAATACTCTCCACAGGTAATAAATGCTGAGAAGCATTTCTGCCTATCTATATTGATCGAGAGAATTGCTTCAAATTGGTTCTGATGTGTATAAAAATCATTTCCTTATTGATCAAAGCCTCTTTTCTCCTCTGATATGTTATTTTATATATGGCACACAATTTTTTTAGACTACTTTTGTATATTTGTGATACATTTTCTATGATCTTGTATGAGACTAATTTGAATGAAATGTAAAATGGGTATTTTCATTTCTTTGGGGGGAATATTTCAAAAGTTAAGCAAAGCATGAATAATCATGAGAAATTACTGAAGTTATTTTAATGAGAAATGTAATGATGTATTTCATTAACATTTTCATTATTTATAATAAACTTACAAGTTTTGAGTCTACTTCTTTTCTTATAGCAGAATTTCATTCTTGTAGATATATGTACTTAATCCAGGATGATGTTATTCCTAATGATATAATAGAAAACTACAGTTTTAGTCAACTATTGACTCATAATATGGCTGTCAAATTATATTTTTGTAACATGATCCATTTGTAAGTGAATTTTGTGAACTTTTTGCTACTGTAAGTGTACAGACACAGGGTAAAAAAGTGTCTTCTAAATTAACTTTCCAAACAATAAGCTTATAGCTTTAGTATTTACAGCATTTAACGAATCTCATTAAACAGAATTCTATTCACTTGACCCAAACAATATATGAAACCAAGGTTGCCTTGGCTAATAGTACCTGATAACTGAGGGCTCATTGGGTAAATGTTACTAGCTCAATGAAAGATTTTTCCAAAGAAGTTCAACTTTCAAAGGTCAACTTTTGATACATTTACTAAGGTAGTGAATTATTACTCCAGTAAAGAAAAATCAAAGATTCCTGTCAACATAATTTAGTAAATTTTAAAATCTACGCTGCCTATTTTCCTTATTTAGATGTTCCATTACAAATGGCATCATTTTGGCCAGTGAATATACAACTTTGGAAGGAGTTGAAGCAGTATCTTCTTAAAACTTGACTGCCAGTTTATTTTATTAAACCATTCTATGCAAAGGAGGGAGAGAACATGGCAGAATAGGAGGATTTTAAGCTTGCTCCATCCCATAGATACAAGTAGATAACCCACATCAGTGTAAATAATCCAGAAAGTGACGGGCAAAGTGGACTCTCCACAGTTAAATGTAGAGAAGAGGCCACATTGAAGAGGGTAGGGAGAGCAGATACGTGGTCAGGGGCTAAAAGGAACTGTGGGACTGTCCATAGGAGGAACACTGTGGTTGTGGAGAAGAGACAGAAGCAGACCTTCACCCCAGACACCCCAGGCAAGGGGAATCCACAGAAGGAAGATGAATCCCCATATTTGATTTTAAAAGCCAGAGGGAGCATAATTTTGCAAGTCCTTAAAATCAGCATGGCTTTTAACATCCAGAACCTTAAATCATCTGGTGTGGCTTTGGGAGAGCCAGGAGAGTAATAGGAAACTGAGTCTCTGACCTTAAAGAGACAGCACAGCCAGTAGCCCCACAGAGATACAGCATAGAAACAGCAGTTTGAAAAATTCCTGAGGTGTAAGACACAGAGATTTCTTTACTAATGTCAGAGTGTGTGCTGGAGACACAAGGATTGTTAGGGAACTTCGTTAGGAATGAAGTAGCTGGTGGCTGCCTTTCCCTCCACCAGCCCCCAGTCTAGATACAAGGACACCTTCAGGAACCAGGACAACACCAACACTCTCTACCTAACTTGCTAACTTGCTTGCTAACAGTGTGTGCTACCCCTGCATTTTCCTGCAGACACACAGCCTCCAGCCGGGCTTCAGCTCTAAGTCTCCTCTCCCAGCAAGCACTGATAACACTGCATGCCCCACCACTGTACTCTCCTGTAGATCTGCCTCCTCCAACCCTGCCTGCTTCAGTAAGGCAACTGCAAATGCCCTCCTGGAGCAGACCACTGCAGACTTTGCTGGCAATGTGCTTCCTAGCCCAACATTCTCCTACATTCTTGGCAGGAGCCCATCCAAAACTGTGCCACAAGCTGGTGGTGTGCAAGTAGCCTCAACAAGGGCCAGCACTACTACAAGTAACGTCTGCCCCTGGAAGAGAAGATAACCACACAACATCAATCCAACTGCTGCCCAGCAGTGGACTGGGGACAGGCAACTGATCTGACTGGAGAACCTGGCCACCAACAAAGGCTTCTCAGGGGACAACCCAGGGAAAGCACCCTGTAGTTATGTGCTACTGCATCTCTTGTAAACACCTGGTCTGACTCAATTCAAGCCCAGGGTAACCCAGACTGACCCACTAACAACACATAGACAAAACCCTACCTATAACTGGCAAAGAAAGGCATTGCAGATGACTGGACTGAAGGAAAATGCAGCTAAGCCACAACATTAAGGTGCATGAAACACACCCTTGAAGCACTAGGTTCTGGTAAGGAGGAACACTGCACTTCAGGACCTCTTCTTCATAAGGTCACTATTTTCAAGAGCAGGAGATGTAGCCAACTTTCCTTCCATATAGAAGCAGACAGACAAGATGAGGAGACAGAGAAGTATGTCCCAAATGAAAGAACAGGACAAAATCACAGGAAGAGAGCTAAACAAAACAAACAGGGGCACCTGGGTGGCTCAGTAGTTGAATGTCTGCCTGTGGCTCAGGTAGTGATCCCAGGATCCTGGGATCAAGTCCCACATCAGTCTCCCCCCAGGGAGCCTATTTCTCCCTCTGCCTTTGTCCCTGCCTCTGTGTGTGTGTGTGTGTGTGTCTCATGAATATATAAATAAAATCTTTTAAAAAATAAAACACAGACAAGTAACATGTCTGATAGAGAATTTTAAATAAATGCCATAAAGATACTCATTAGACTGGAGAAGAGAGTGGAAGACCTCAATGAGATCATTAACAAAGAGAGAGAAAACACTAAAAAGGACCAATCAGAGATGAAAAAAGCAATTCATGACCATTTTTTACCAGCCCTGCAAAAAATGTTAAAGGGAACCTTTTGAGTGGAAAGAGAAGATCATAAGTAAGAGTAAGAAGTATAGGAAGCACAGAAACAGTAAAATTATGTAGATCTATAAAAATCTGTCAAGGGATTCACAAAATGAAATAATGTAAAGATATGTCACCATACACTTAAAACATAAAGGAAAGAATGGATTCAAACTTAAATGACCATCAACTTAATTTAGACTGCTATATGCACAGGATGTTATATACAAACTTAATGGTAACCACAATCAAAAACCAGTAATAGATACACAAAAAATAAAAAGAAAGCATATCACTAAAAAAAGGCAGCAAACTGAGAAAGAAACGAGCAAGAGAAGAGACCATCATAAAACAAGTAATGAAATGGCAATATGTACACACCTACCAGTAATTACTTTGAATGTAAATGAATGGACAAAAAGTCAAGACCCATCTGCCTATAAGAAACTCATTTCAGAATTGAAGATACATTCAGATTGAAGATAAAGGGATGGAAAATCACTTACCATGCAAATGGAAGTGAAAAGAAAGCCAGGGTAGCAATATTTGTACCAGACAAAATAGACTTTAACACAAAGACTGTAACAAAAGACAAAGAAGAACACTATATAATCATAAGGGAAATGATCCAACAAGATATAACAATTGTAAATATTTATACACCAAACATGGGAGCACTCAAATACCAAAAGCAGTTAATAACAAACATAAAAGAAGTAATTGATAATAATACAATAATAGTAGGGGACTTTACCACCCATTTACATCAAGGGATAGATCATTCAACAGAAAAATCAACAAGGGGACAGTGGTTTTGAATGACAATTTGAGCCAGATGGATATAACAGATATATTCAGAACATCCCATCCTAAAACAGCAGAATACACATGCTTTTCAAGTGCACATGGAACGTTCTCCAGAATAAATCACATATTTGGCCACAAAACAGGTCTCAACAACTTCAAAAAGATCAGTCATACCATACATCTTTTCCAACCACAACACTATGAAACTAGAAATAAACCCTAAGAAAAAAATCTGGAAAGAATACAAATACATGGAGATTTGACAACACACTATTGAACAATGAATGGTTCAACTATGAAATCAAAAAGGAAATAAAAAAGAATACATGGAAACAAATGACAATGAAAGCAGAACAGTCCAAAATTTGAGACATAGAAAAAGCTGTTCTAAGAGGGAAGTTTAAGTAATACATGCTTACCATAAACAGCAAGAAAAATCTCAAATAACTGAACCTTACACCTAAGGGATATAGAAAAAAAAAAGAAGAACAAACAAAACCCCAAACCAATCGAAGGAAATAAATATAAAAATTAGAGCAGAAGTAAATGAAATATAAACCAAAAAGTAGCAGAACACATCAATGGAACCAGGATCTTTTTTTTTTAAAGATAAAGTTGATACACCTTTAGCCAGATATATTTTTTTAAAAAGAAAAAAGAGTGATGATTCCAATAAAATTAGAAATGAACTAGAAAGAACATAACAGAAATACAAAGGATTATAAGAGAATGTCATGAAAAATTATATGCTAACAAATTGGACAAGCTAGGATAAATTCCTAGAAACAGAACCTCCTAAATCTGAATCAGGAAAAAAAAACAAACAGAAAATCTGACTAGACCAATTACCAGTAGTGAAATTGAATCATTAATAAACAAACTCCCAACAAAGTCCATGACCAGATGGCTTTACAGGTGAATTCTAGCAAACATTTAAAGATTTAATGCCTACTCTTCTTAAACTGTTCCAAACATAGAAGAGCTTCTGAATTCATTCTATGATATCAGCATTACCCTGTTACTAAAATCAGACACAACAAAAAAGAGATCTATAGGGCAATAGCTCTGATGAACATAGATGCTAAAATCCCCAGCAAATATTAGCAAACTGAATTCAAAAACACATTTAAAAAAAAAAAAATCACTCACCATGATCAACTGGGATTTATTCCCAAGATGCAAAAGTGGTTCAATATTCACAAAGCAATCAACACAATACATCACATCAACAAGAGAAAGGACAAAAACCATATGATAGTCTCAATAGATACAGAAAAAGCATTTGACAAGTATGACATCCATTCATAAGAACCCTCCATGAAATAGATTTAGAGGGAATATATCTCAACATAAAAAAGGCCATATGAAAAACCCACAGCTAACATCATACTTAATGGTGAAAAAAATAAGAGCTTTTCCCCTAAGACTAGGAACAAGGATGTCCACTCTTAATACTTTTATTCAACACTGTACTAGAAGTCCTAGCCAAAGCAATCAGAAAAGAAAAAGAAATAAAAGGAAGCCAAATTGGTAAGAAAGGAGTAAAACTTTCACTATTTGCAGAGGATATGATAATATATATATATATATATATATATATAGAAGATATATATATAACATTATATATATATATATATATATCCCTAAAGATTCCACTGAAAAGCCTACCAGAACTGATACATAAATTCAGGCAGTGGCAGTATATAAAATCATGTACAGAAATCTCTTGCATTTTTATATCCGAATAATGAAGTAACAGCAAAAAGAAATTAACAATCCCTTTTACAATTGCACCAAAACTAATATAATACCTAGGAAAAAACTTAACTAAGGAAGTCAAAGACCTGAACTCCAAACACTACAAAATATTGATGAAAGAAACAAAAAATGACACACAGAAATGGAAAGATATTCCATGTGCATGAGTTGGAAGAACAAATATTGTTAGAATGCCCATAGTACGCAAAGCAATCTACAGATTTAACACAATCCCTATCAAAATACCAACAACATTTTCATCAGAACTAGAACAAATAATCCTAAAATTTGTATGGAAGTACAAAAGATCTCAAATTACCAAATCAATCATGAAAAAGAAGAATAAAGATGGAGGTATCACAATCCCAGATTTCAAGATATACTACAAAGCTATAGTAACCAGAATGATATGGTACTGGCACAAAAATAGACACATAGATCAATGAAACAGAAAGAGAACCCAGAAATAAACTCATGAATATATACAGTCAATTAATTTTCAACAAAGAAGGCAAGAATATGGAGTGGAAAAAAGACCGTCTCTTCAATAAAGTTGGGAAAACTGAACAGCTACATGCAAAAGAATAAAACTGAACCACTTTCTTACACCGTACACAAAAATAAACTAAAAATGGGTTAGGGATCTAAATATGAGATCCCAAACCATAAGAATTCTAGAAGAGAGCACAGACAATAAGTTCTCTGATGTTGGTCCATCCTTCTAAATATGTCTCCTGAGACAAAGGAAACAAAAGCAAAAATAAACCATTGAGACTACATCGAAATAAAAAGCTTCTTCATAGGAAAGGAAACAACCAACAAAACTAAAAGGCCACCTACTGAATGGAAAAAATGTTTACAAATGACATATCCAATAAAGTATTAGTATCCAAAATATATAAAAAACTTATAAACACAAAAATATCCAATTAAAAATGGGCAGAAGACATGAACAGACATTTCTCCAAAGAAGACATACAAGTGGCCAACAGACACATGAAAAGAAGCTCAATAATCATCATTAATCCTCACAGAACTGCAAATCAAAACCACAATGAGATGTACCTCATATCTGTCAGAATGGCTAAAACCAAAACACAAGGAACAAGTGTTAGCAAGGATGTAGAGAAAAATGAAAAGTTGTACACTGTTGGTGGGAATGCAAAATTGTGTAGCCACTGTAGAAAACAGTATGGAGGTTTCTCAAAAAATTAAAAATAGAACTATCAAATGATCTTGTAATTTACTACTGGGTATTACTTAAAGAATATAGAAACACTGATTTGAAAAGATATGCACCCCATGTTTATTGTAGCATTATTTACAATAGCCAAATTATGGAAGTAGCCTAAGTGTCTGTCAATAGATGAAGAAGAGGTGTAATATGTATATATACACATACATATATTTATATTTATATATGTATGGATTATTACTCAGCCATAAAAAAGAATGTCTTGTTATTTGCAACAGCATGGATGGATCTAGAGAGTATAATGTTAAGCAAAACAGGTTAGAGAAAGACAAATATATGATTTTATTTGTATGTGAAATGTAAGAAACAAAACAAATGAGCAAAAAAAAATAAGCTAGAAAGAGACACTTAACTATAGAGAACCAACTGTATGGGTGGGAAGATGGGTAAACTGATGAAGGGAGGATTAAGAGTCCACTTCTCATGATGAGCACTGAGTAATATATACAATTGTTGAATCACTATATTATATACCTGAAACCTCTGAAACTAATATAACAGTGTATGTTTACCAGAATTTTTTTAATTTGTACTTGGAATTTCAGGGAATATGAATTATCATAATGATAACTGAGTTCCCAATAACTGTCCCTTAGATAATTTTATCAGTCTAGTAATTTAACTTTGTCTTTAATTTTAAAGGAACCCTTCATGCAAAACAAATTAAGTTGAAATCTTTCAACAAGAAAGAATATTCTCTTTTTGTGAGCAACTAGTTTAAAGAATTGGGTAAAATATGCTCACTATATTCAAAAATACTGTTTGGGTGAAGTTGAGAGGATATTAGTCATTATTCAAAGTATAAGCGTCAGAAGGATGGTATATTCTGGTTGCTTCCCCTAGAGCAAAAAAATGACATACATTTTTATAACATCTTAATATAAAACACTTATCTACAGTTGTGGAGGTGTTTTTTGTTTTTTGTTTTGATTTTTCTCACTAAGGCATTGTTGAATGTTGGGTACATGGATGGGCTCTTTGAGCTCTAAAAGAATAAAAGTCCCCTCCTTATTCCCAGGAAGCTAATTGTACAATAAGATTCTTGGAGTCAATAAATGCCATTATGGTAACCACAGAAATGAAATTTTGAAATATTTCTTGTACTTAAATAGAAATTAATTTTAAAGTATTCCTAGGAGCAAGCACAGATTTAGCCGGAAACTAGAGCTGCACACCCGAGACATGTTTACTCTGACTCATATTGCATTTTAGTAAGGGAGCTTAATCACAGTAGGAGAGAACATTGAGCCAATCAATAAAAGTTCATCTGGAGGTATTAGGGCATGATGTAGAGGATAAGAGCATGAGAGCCTGGAATCATATAGCCTCCAAGTCCAGGCTCCAATACTTAAGTTGTGTAGCCTTGGAGAAGTTGCTTTCATCTCTAAGCCTCATTTTCTTCTTGTATAAAATAGGATATGTGCTAGCACTGTTGAATAGAAATATAACGTGAATCACATACATAATTTTAAATTGTTAGTACAATCCAATCATGAAATGGGCAAAAGACATGAAGAGAAATCTCACAGAGGAAGACATGGACATGGCCAACATGCACATGAGAAAATGCTCTGCGTCACTTGCCATCAGGGAAATACAAATCAAAACCACAATGAGATACCACCTCACACCAGTGAGAATGGGGAAAATTAACAAGGCAGGAAATCACAAATGTTGGAGAGGATGCGGAGAAAAGGGAACCCTCTTACACTGTTGGTGGGAATGTGAACTGGTGCAGCCACTCTGGAAAACTGTGTGGAGGTTCCTCAAAGAGTTAAAAATAGACCTGCCCTACGACCCAGCAATTGCACTGTTGGGGATTTACCCCAAAGATTCAGATGCAACGAAACGTCGGGACACCTGCACCCCGATGTTTCTATCAGCAATGGCCACAATAGTAGCCATGTTTTTAAAAAGCAGGTGAAATTAATTTTAAAATATATTTTATCACATGTAATCAATATAAAATCATTAATAAAATATTTCGTATTTTTTCCTCAAGTCTGAAATCTGGTGAACATTTTGCAGTGGTAGTGTATTTCAATTTGCACCAGCTGCATTTCCAGTGTTCAATAGCTATACGTGAGTCAAAAATGCTAAAATAGTATAGTGCAGGTATATATCTACCCTATAGGGTTGTAGTAAGGATAAAATGAGATAATATGTATAGAGGACTTAAAACAGTACTTGGCAAGTAACAAGAACTAAAAAAAAAAAAATGTGGTGATGAAAACTGTTACTACTACCACTGAGGATTGATTACAATAGTCTATGTATTAAGCTGGGGGAAAATGCAAAAAATATGACACACTCCTGTTCCCCAGTAATTAAAAGGTTAAGAAGGTAAGACAAACACACAGTTAACTATAGTTTATGGTATCTTATTATCACATGGATAGTATAAATAAAATGCAATGAATGCTCAGAATAGGAAGATCTCCACTAAGGATGTCTTACACCAACAAGATGAAGAAAATAGTTTTGAACTGAGTTGACCTTTACTATGAAGATATAGCTGAGGGCCATGGAAATAGCTAAGAAAAATATTTCACCAGGGGGAATAACAGAAGCAACAATTCAAAAGTGGGGAAATGAAAAATATATTCAAGAAATGATGACATATTTTATGGCGAACATAGGATTTGTGTAAAAGTGTACTTGGTTAAGTAAATGCCAAGTTGTATGGGAGTGTAGAGATCTTGAAAGTCCTACTAGGATACTAGAACGTTATTCATTGTCAGAAGGCAATAGTAAAAAAATAAAAAAATAAAAGGCAGATTTTCTTATTTCATCTTAGCTGTTTGTAAAATGAGATGATTGGATCTAAAACAAAACCTGAGAATGTCAGAGTTATAAGAAACCTCCTTGTTGCTGTTGTTCCTGCTGCTTTGGGTGTTGTTCTATTCAAATTTATTGGAGTTACATAATTGAAAACAAAAACTTAGGAGTTAATATGCAGATTTTAAAGTAATGAAATTATAATTAAAAGATAATTTGGTATACCATCTCAATAGTCTTGACAAATGAAAGGACTTTAATATTGTGGACATAACAGTTTTAAATAAGCAAACTATAGAAAATTAGAAAAGAGAATGGATAGCACTTGGGTTGATCTTAGAGAAGGAAAAAAGTTGAGAAATGAATGTCACTATAGTTTGAAGTCTGGAAAACAGAGAGAATATAGTATCCAAGATAGAAATGGAAAAACTAGAGATAATTTTGCTAGAAAGGTGAGAGGGATTTAACATGAATCTTCATCAATTGGGATGATTTTTAATATGTGCATTACATATATAATGCATAATATAATATATGCATTACAAGGTTATGTATTTAAGAATTAATGAAGATACATGTCTCCTGCAAGAATATAGATGTTTTAGTTTCAGAGTTTGACAAAGTAGTAAAATCAACACTGAAGAAAAGATGAGATTAACACAAGCAGTAAGCATAAGAGCCTATTTATCTATAAATTCAGTGGCATTCGGGCACCTAGGTGGTTCAGTCAGGCATCTACCTTTGGGTCAGGTCACGATCTCAGGAATGTGGGATCAAGCCCCACATTGGGCTCCCTGCTCGTGGAGAGTCTGCTTTTCCCTCTGCCCCTACCCCCACTCATGCTTGCTCTCATTTGCTCTCTTTCTCAAATAAATAAAAATGTTTTTAAAAATTCAGTGGCATTCATAGAAAAACCCCAAAGTACCACACTTTTTTAAAAAGATTTATCTATTCATTTACTCCTGAGAGACACACAGGCAGAGACATAAGCAGAGGGAGAAGCAGGGAGCCAATGTGGGACTCAATCCAGGAACCCTGGGATCAGGCCCTGAGCCAAAGGCAGATGTTCAATCACTAAGCCACCCAGGCATCCCCCCAAAGTATCACTCTTATCTAACTCTTAATTTATAAAAGACATACACAAGTGAGTAAATGAAGCAAGACTTTTGGATAATAAAAATTTTGATAGAAATCCCAGATTTACCTTTTCTGAGTCTCATTTTTCATTAACTAAAGAAGGAAAATCTCTACATCTGAGGGTTAAGTGCAGAACATATGAAGTAACATAGGGAGCTCTAGATGTCCAATAAATGATGGCTAGTATTTCAGGTCATTCTGATAAACCTGAAAGAAAAGAAATGTACCATATCTTATCTACTTAAAAAATGTCATATGAGTCTTTGTACTCCAATTTATAGCACACCCTAACTTACCATGATTGGTATAAGAAATATTGTAACCTTGAGGCACCTGGCTCACTCAGTCAGTAGAGCATACAACTCCTGATCTTGGGTTGTGTGTTCAAGCCCCATGTTGAGTGTAGAGATTACTTAAAAATAAAATATTTTAAATATATATATATAGTAGTCTTTTCTAAAAGATTTTATTTATTTGAGAGAGAAAGGGAGAGATTGAGAGAGCATAAGCAGGAGGGAGGGGCAGAGGGAGAGGGAGAAGCAGGTTCTCCACTGAATAGGGAGTCCAATACAGGCAGGGCTCCCAGGACCCTTAGATCATGACCTGAGCCAAAGTCAGACACTTAAACAACTAAGCGACCCAAGTGCCTATATATATATATATATAGTGCCTATATATATATATATATATATATATATATGATTATTATTTATTTATTCATGCCTCCACAAAGAGGCAGAGAGAGAAGCTAACAACTAAGCGACCCAAGTGCCTATATATATATATATATATATATGATTATTATTTATTTATTCATGCCTCCACAAAGAGGCAGAGAGAGAAGCTAGGCTCCCTGTAGGGAGCCTGATGCGGGACTCAATCCAAGGACCCTGCGCTCACACCCTGAGTGGAAGGCAGACACTTAACCCTGAGCCACCCAAGTGCCCCTATATATCGTAATCTTAAGGAGAATTAGTGTTGTTTAGGAAGTAAGTGCGAAAAAATTTAAAATAACTCGTGGCTATTCTAAGTATATTCTTAAATTCAAATTAAATTTTCACACATGTATGTATTGATAATTAATTAAAAACTCTTCACTTTGAAAACATGCCAATATTTCCTTTGCACATTCTATTAGCATGCAATTAAGACTTTCCAATTTGTTGGTTTACCCAAAATGATTACGTATACCAAGATAAAATTTTAACACTTGATTTTAATGGGCTAATTCATTCTATAAACTTCTTAAAGAGATTCTATTGCTAATGTGCTTAAATAAGTAAGTATATTCAAATATTCAAGTTTTTATACCAAATCCAATTGAGACAGCTTTGCTCAAGCCAGCTTTTTCTCTCCAGCATGCTTATTTTGCTCCCATTCTCTAAAGTTTGGCCATCCTAATAACAAATGTTAACAAGAGAAGAGAAGCAAGTCATTTTTTTATATAACTATTCTAATATTTATATTCTATTTGAAAAAGAGTCAACTTGGCTATTTCTCTTTTTAAATCAATGTTAATTAACTACTCTGTTTTTTAATCAGATATTTTCAATCTGTGGTATTCATGGAATATGTGCATTCATAACTTAGTATAATTATTCTTGTTAGAATACCATGCTAAGTGACATTTTAAATAATCTATTCAGGAATTACATGTTACAAGACAACTGTTTTGGTTAAATTTTGCTATAACATTTTAACAAACTATTTAAAATATAAATATATAATGTATCACTTATTTTTTGTTATTTCACATGTTTAAGGAGACATTAACTTTAACATAAACATTAGTACACGTTTTCATAAATTTTCACAGTACAGCTAAAAATTTTATCTTTACCATATTTTTATTTCATTGACCAAGTTGCAGATAAATATTCTTCCTAAATTAGTCAGTAAGACTCTGATGACAAATGATTTCTACTCTGATTTATTTTTAATTGCCAATCACCAGTACATTTAGAAAGATACCTATACATTTGTCTATAAATACTCCACTTTCTAGAGATACTACCAATAATCATACTGTGATTTTTTTTTTTTTTGAGAGTGCCACCTCTCTCACACCAACTAGATACTAATGTAGTAATTGACCCATCCTGGTAAGTAATTCTGAAAATCTTCTAGCCTAGAAATGGTTCAGCATCTCAAGTCCCAGTAAAGTTAATTTTAGGTCAGACATTGTATGCCTTGTAATAATCCCATATACTTTAAAGTTGAACATTATAAATTTATACACATTTTAGGAATAAGTTATTATATACATAATCATTATCTTGCAATCTTCTGTAAATGAGTTAGTTCAAGTAAACCTGAAAAACTTCACCATAAAGTTACTGACTAAAATCTGTTCGATAGAAGACAAATTTTTGAAATACCTGAGGCATGCTGCTGCTGAATTATATAATCCCATCATTAGGTTCTAGCAGTATATTCTCTATTTTATTGAACTTTCAGAAACTACCAAGAACCTTCATAAATGTTTCCAATTATGATTTTTACAGATTTGACTTCAACAAAAGATAATGGTTTAAAGCTAAATCTCTTTTTCTTTATGAGCCTTGATTCTGTTTCCTTTCAAAAATAGAAAATAACATTCACCCCCTTCCTATCTGTTGCATGAAGACCACAAGAAAAAAAGTTACTTGTTTGACTCTTAGGAAAGTCACAAACAGCAATTGTCTATAGAGTGAGGCTAGAAGTGGAATCCATATGTAATGCCTCTGTCAGCAAAGACTTAGTAGAAGAGGGTTTATAATAAATATTCACATCTGCTTCTTTGGACACTCTAATCCATCCTAAGGATCTTTGCTGTGTCAGGTTTTGTTCTAGATGAAGAAGCCCAGTAGTTATAAAGGTTTGTAAATAGACTATATTTATCATGGTTAGCTTTACTTTTATAACTTTTTTTAATTTTTTTTTATTTTTTACTTTGATAACTTTTCTGTTTTCAAAATATTCATGACATTTTGGTGTATAATTTGTGATTAAATATTTCACTGTGACTTTTATGGAAATATCATTAAAGAATTTTTTACTATGAAACAGGCAAATTTTATTTTCACAATATATCACCTACTTAAAATCTATCAGTAAGGCATCATTGATAACAATACTATGCTGGATGTGAAAACACAATGACTTAAAGCCCAGGCTCTTTAAAGTGATTGTGATTTAATGATAGTTCCCTCCATACCGAACATACCTCCTCTTGAGCAAGATACTTCACCTTTGCAAACCTCTCTTTGTTCATCCATATAATGAAGTTAATATTATTTTATCATTATATTCGTGTAAAGATTATATGAAACTATTCACATCAGGTACAAAATCAATTGACATATACTGTTTAATCAATTTTAAATGTCATTACTGGAATGATAATATGCCTTCTAAGTATGATTAGATAATCCCATAGATAGCCCTAGTATTATACTTATTTACCCCACATACTGACTTTATGTAAACATATTTCATTATTTTTACTTACCTCTAAATTCCCTGATAGTTTGTTACCAGGCTTCTTTAATAAAAGCATTAGAATTGGGCTGCTGATGTTTTTAACTTGAAGGAAATTATTCACTAAAAATTATACAGTATAAAAATTATGAGAATACTCTGTGCTATATTTAGCTCTTATGTAATATAAACTTAGTTTAACCGAATTTTGAATTTTAAATTAGAGTAAAAAAGCCTAAGTCATCCTTGAACTGGAGGTATTTATTTTCACTTCAACTCCAAAAAAGGTTCATAAGTGTCATAATAAATGTATATTATTATACCTAAGTAAAGACTTAGCATAATTACAAGTTAAAGTATAATGCAAAATTTAAAATGTAAATTATCCATTATATAGGGACAGAGATTTTGAACCTATGCTTTGGACATCTTTTCACAAATAATTCACTTGAAAAACAAACCTGCATTGCTTCATTGCTTTCACACTCATTTTCTCAAAATTATTTATTAATCCCAAATATAAGGAGATTAGGAGGGCATTTGATAAAGTGGGTGGGACATTAGGTTTCACTTCCTCATTTTAAAATTTTACAATCTTATTGACATGTCTTAATTTTGCCTGGAATTATTTCCTATACAAATGAGTTAGCTCATATTTAATGACTGACATCTAATATGAGTCTTTTAAATTACATTTGAAACAAAACTGTGTATTCCATTGCTTATAAACTGTGACTGCCTGAAATTAAACTTTGATATTCTTTCTCTCTCTCTCTCTCTCTCTCCCCCCCTCCCTCCCTTTTTCCCTCCCTCCCTCTCTTCCTCCCTCTTTCTCAGGTCGAGTTTTAGCTCAGGCGAGTGGCAGTGGGGTTATCCATTTGCTAGATCTTAAATCAGGGCAAATCCACAAATTGATGGGCCATGATAGTGAGGCTCACACAGTCGTGTTTTCTCATGATGGAGAGTATTTGTTTTCCGGAGGCTCTGACGGCACTGTTCGAACGTGGTCTTGATGGTCAGCATATCCCACTGCGGACGGCATTCCCTTTAAGGCTTGAAAATACCTTGCATAGTCAGTCCCAAACCAGGAAGTATCTGGTTAAATATGCCAGCAGGTAACATTTACAATTTGCTTTAAAACATGTTTTGCACATGTATTTTAGTGCTCATACTGACACCAATAAAAAAAAATTAAAAAAAAAACCACAACTTTTTGCTCATTTGTGTCTGGGTCTCTTTTTCTTCTTCATTTTGATAAGGATTTAGAGACAGAGCATCTTTGCTAGGGGTTTGAAAGAAACAGCTTTACAATGACGCCTAATGACAGACTAGATGAATTACAGGAGATTGATTTTGAATGTTAGAGAACAAACTGCAGGAGAACAGGGCTACTTTTTTTTTTTTTTTTTTTTAAATCAAATCCAAGCTGCAGGAAGACCTGAAGTTTAATCATATAGCGTGGAGAAAGTCTTTCTGCAACAAAAGGGTCAAATAGAATCGAGGAGCATACATGTTCACAGAGTCTTTGACAATGATCATGCTTTATCTATTAGTAATCATCAAGACTGCAGATGGCTTAAATCTAAATGCAATGCTCTTCCAGAACTTTCATCTCTGCAGCCCATCTAAGAATGCATTAGGTATAATTACAATGTTTTGTATTTTTTGTTGTAATTTCAATGCCAATAAGTATCTCGTGTGTAAAATGTCTTTCCCACTCCTAATGCATGCATCGGCTGTATAAAGTGCGACTGCTTTAGAGAACACTCTAGCCTGGTCTAAAGAAGCAGCTCCGGATTTCGGATTTCACCGAGCTGGGCTCAGAAGCCAGTTGTTGGCGCTGTCCGTGGTGCTGAGGAATTCCCGGCTGCCGGCGAATGAGCTCCAAATCAGCAGTCTGCAAACTGCTCTCAGTGATGCAGAAACCCAGCTAAAGTTGCTCCTTTCCTTCACGTCCACAGTTAGTATTTTCTGGTGTGTAAGAGGGGATTCAAGCAACATATTGTGGATGATGCTGATGGTACTGCCAGCGGAGTGGGCTTTAAGCTACAGCATGCTATTGCTGTTTGTGATCCTCAGAGCCTAGCCAAATCACCTCTACTGCCGTACCAAACACTGTGTAAGTGAACTCATGTGTGGAGGAGGCGTAATCAGCCGGTAAATTTCATAGAAGGATCTGAGAAAATGCTAAAAATAAGTTCAACATGATTCTGCTACTGGGGTCTGGATTTCTACAGGACCAGCCTTGCTTCTTGCTTTGAATTCTGAAGACAGGTCCAAAGCATATTTCTTATGTGTGTCTGCTGTGTTTCTCTCTGGAAGGGCGGGAGACTGCTTCTTGACTGTGTTTTGAAATGGGAGGTAGAAAGAATGGATTACCTTTAATTCGTGCCTGAAAATGTATTCTTTGGATAATTAAAGAGGAACTGCTTTCCTAAAACATACCTGATGTTTTAGTTCGTATTGGTCTATGACTCCCACCACCACCATTAACCTCCAGAGTGATTAGGTAAGTGTATCTTATGACATGAGTTATGTTTGTTTTCTCAAAGAAATAGATGCAGTCATTTTAAATCATATGTAGCAATATAGGGAGGGGGGAAAGTTTAGCTGGAAAGTGGTCCTCAGTTTAGCAGTGTTTGCTTACTTATTAAAAATCTTCAGATAAACATTTTATTTCATTTCTCTAATATTTCTTCTCTTAAATGGTGTTTTTAACTACACTAGAGCAGCTCTATTACGAAAAGGGATTTTTTTAATAGCCTAAGAACTTTGTTATATTAAAAAGAAAACCTTGTTTTCTCCATGCAGATTTAAAAATGTATTTCATATAATAAAAGCATGTTTAAGGTTTATATAAAGTAGACATTATACCCCTATTTTTATCTTTAAGTTTACATTTATCACAACTTGATATATTAATGCCTACCTGTAGCTTGCAAAGAGATCAATTTCTGTCTATGTCCTTTTGAAGCAGAATGATATGTGTCTTTTATATGGCTTATCTTGCATGTATTGGCAGACACTACTGGAATACTATAAGGAAGCACAATAGATTCCTTTCTTCCAAGATAAACTTTCTAAATATGTGAGAGATGTATAAATGCATGGTTTAATCAGTAAAATATATATTTATGCTTTTTTCTGAAGCTTCTGTTATGTTTGTGGCCTCTGTAGTAATTTAAGAGAAAAAAATGCTTTGTCAAAGGGAGCTTCCAGCTTCTCAAGTAGAATTATAGGTTTGCATTTTTTTTGTTCTGTCATGACTCATTATTTTTGACATATTTTAAAATAAATCTATCTCTTTTATCATTACCTACCCAAAAGGAATTCTAACATGAGAGAGCAGTTTTCTCTTAAAGGAGGGCATAAATATACTACCTTCCATTTTACTATTACTTTGCATAAGATAATTTGCATATCTTACTTAAAATGCAAATATAATAGTTGATGAAGTATCCTTATTCCATCTCTATCATGTTTTTAAATGATCACCTGTATATGCTATACTGAAAAGGGATGATTTATCATTACTCATTATATTCTGAAAATATACCAACAAATAACATTTATAAATTATCTAAAAATGTCCTATATACAGTCTTAGCAACATTGGCATAAAGCCAATAGCATTTAGGTAGATAAATGAACTATCCGACAACACTTTTTCTTACCTATTAGTGTCTAAAGTCACAGTTTCCCCAAAGCCTTTGTATGAGTTAGTCACCCTAAACATTTAAATAAGAGCCCACTACTAACACTCCACACCAAGCACTAACACTAAGTGAAGCTTTTAAGAGTCAATGTCACCAAATTAATCAGACATATTTTCTGTGAATGGCAACACCTCATCATTACTTTAAGGAATTTCAATAAATAGTTTTGTATTGGCATTTTTGTGCAAATTGACCAAATGCAAATATGTTTGGGATGTCAAAAAGAAAGGTACATCCTCAAGACTATGTGAATGGTATATATTTTATATTGAAGTAATTAATTCAAATAGCATTCCATGAATACTAGATTCAAATTTCCATTAAAAAAAAATCTCAGGTGCATCTTTCCTGCCCACTAGGAGCTTACTTCCTGAGTAAAATAAAGCTGTGGACAATGATACAAATAAATTTATTTTTAGTAAATCCTTTTCAATACATGGAGTTCTCTTGCACTATTATTTAAATTTTTCTCTTATTCACTGTGGAATGGTTGTACTAGTTTTCTTAATAGCTATGTTCCAAAATCCATATTTATGGTTTCTGAAACAAGAAATACATTTGAGACCACTGCTATTCTCCAGTTATGGGAGTGAAGTAGGAAGACCTTTATACTAGCTCATCTCAATTATAATTTATATTAGACTATTGGTCCCTTCTCTTTCTTTTAGAAGTAGATGTTTTCTCACTAATCTCTTAGTTTTTATACAGATAATTATATCATATACATTCTATCACTGACTAATCCAGCTTAAGGAATAATAGAGAATGTGGATTCCAACATTCTTGAGCCATCTGTAACTACTGTAATCACCTTTTGAAGCTCAGTAAAACCACTTCTACAATTTAAACAAAGCCAAACCTTGGAAATTCAGAAGGTAAATCTGAGCTTACGATTCCTAGGCGGAATAAAGGACAAAATTTAATGCATGCATTGCCAAGAATAAACTCCCCAAACTTCGTAAGAAGCATAGATAGTTGCATGAACTTAGTCTATTTGAGGTCTGAGTGTCTTCCAGACAGATCCCAAATAAACAGATTAAGAACAAGGGCTTATGTAAATCCATATTCTCTCTATATATGTCAAATTCTTCTTTTTAAATATTTATTTTCAGCCTACCCCTCTTGTATTCCCATGGAAGGAGCTGAGTATATTTAATATTAGGAGCACATCCAGAAGCCTTTGAGGAGGGGGATGGCTCTTCATATTCATGAAGCTTGCATACTTCTGTTGGTCATCCTTGGATCAGTCACCTCTGCTGCCATCAGTCATGAAGACTACCCTGCTGATGAAGGTGACCAGACCTCCAGTAATGACAATCTGATCTTTGATGACTATCGAGGGAAAGGGTGTGTGGATGACAGCGGCTTTGTATACAAGTTGGGAGAACGCTTTTTCCCAGGGCATTCCAACTGTCCATGTGTCTGTGCTCTGGATGGACCTGTTTGTGACCAGCCAGAATGCCCTAAAATTCACCCAAAGTGTACTAAAGTGGAACACAATGGATGCTGCCCTGAGTGCAAAGAAGTGAAAAACTTTTGTGAATATCATGGGAAAAATTACAAAATCTTGGAGGAATTTAAGGTATGAGTTACCCTCCATATTTATTCAATACTAATCTTTCACACCATGTATTTCATAGATTACTACATTAAAATTAGAGTTGGAAAACCTTACTTTTAAATTCCCCCTTAACTTACGGTATTGTGATTTCAGTTAGCCTGCGTACCGCTGGGGTCAACAAAGAACCAACTGGCTTGTTGATAAGTGTCTTGAAGGTTTCACGATAACCTCCCCCTTCAGAAGTATTCTGGGCATGCTTAACATCTTTTATTGCCCTCAATCATTTCCTTTGTGTTATTACAAAATATGTTTTCTGAGGGAAATAACTATGTTTATAGATCATGTGTTTATTTAAAGCTAATGTTTAAATATTGTAAGATCTTTTTACTTGTGTGTGGCTTATAAGCCTGTGTTGGGAGTCATTTAACTATGGTCTAGAATTCTATTTAGCGTGTGGAAATGCAAGTGCTAAGGAGACACACTTCTGAGTCTATATATTATATTTATATATTAAGAATATGCGGTCTATATATTAAGAATATATAGTGGTCTATATTATTAAGAATATGCATTGGGCCTACTTGTTATAGAGCACCATCCCCATTCTGTTCTCTGCTCATTAGATTTTTTTTACTTGCAGGCCCCCAAAGAGAACTGAATTTTTGTCCTAGTTTGTTGTCAAAGGTAATAAAAAGGGGGAGGGGGGCTATTATTCCAGCTTCCATAGTATTTCATAATCTTTCTTTTTTGCTTATGTCATATTTTCAAGTAATTTGGAGTTCATTTTTATCTCTGCTTTGAGTCTCTTTTCTCAAACAGCTAGTTTTAATTAGGATGTCCTACAAACCAGAACTGAACCCCGAGGGTATAAATTATTGTATCAGAATGTTCCCCTTAAATATAATGGCAGTTTGTGCCTTGGAGTGGCTGTCATACTGATGGCTTGATACAAAAAGTTTTCATTTCATCTAACCAAGTTCTGTGAAAGGTGTTCAGAATCTTATAAGCAAAAGAAGATATAGCTAGTTTTCAGTGTCACTGTTCAGAAGAATGTTCAGTTGTTAGCACTAACCCAACTCCCTTCTTTACAAAAGTCAAATGCTGGAAGAAATCAATATGTGGGGGAAAAAAAGGTTTAAACTGATCATGATCAGAGTATTCTATGTATTGACATTTCATTGCATTCAGTCCATTCCAGGTTATGGGTTCAAACCAGTTGTAATTTACCCAAGAAAACCCAATCACTTTAACTAGATAATCTTAGGACATGAAGGGAATTTTAACAGTTATCACATTCAACTTTCTTATATATAAATGTTATTCTAGGCTCTTCTCTTTCATCTGCTTACCATATTTTGTTGTACAATACTGAGAAGTAAAAAGCTTGAAAGTCTAGCAAAATTACCATTATTTACAACAAGTAATAGTTTAACAGTATAGTACATTTATTAACAGCTTTTTTTTTATTAACAGCTTTATGATCTATAAAATATTGGATACATCTTGACATAGCTATTTTTACTTTTAGAGTAATGAAAGTAAATGCAGGTACTCAATACAAGTTGATTCTAGACATGACTCTAGAATCATGTCACTCTTCTCTAACATGCATACTTGCTGAGATTAGAGTGCAAAGAGACATTATAGAATAGCCTAACCCAAGCAAAAGAGTGCATTGAATAAAATTTCTGAGATTTATGTAATTTGGTCATCAATATTTAATAAATAAGAAACTATCTGAATTTAGTCAACTCACTACTAAAAACGCTACAGTTTTTCCTCTATTTATTACATTTTTATTTTATTACAGAGGTAATACCTATCTTACCATCTCAAACAATAAGATATAAAGAAAAAGTTAATAAATACTTCACTCTAATTATATGTCCCTGCTATAGTCAATCACCAAATGATGTGTACAACTTTCCACCTGACTCTCTATGCCATGAGATTGTTAAATGTGATTTTCAAAAAAAAAGAAAAGAAAGAAAAGAAAAAATGAATGAAAGAAAAAAGGTGCCACTCTTTTGCAAGGATTTAGAATTATAAGAGCTATAGTGATTATCTAGGGTTAGCTCATAAGAATGCCAAGTCCAAGAAAGTTTGTTACTTGTCCAAAATCATCTTGTTATTTAACCCGCTTATAAATACTGCTGTTCTAACAACCTCTCAGAGAACTTGGACTCACTCAGTCAGATAGATCTGGATTCAAATCCCAAATTTATCATATAGATGTAAGACTTTGAAAAGACTCCTTAAGTTTATGAGTCACAGTGGCATTAGCCGTAAAATGGCCATAATTATAGTTACTTTTCTTGGGAGGAGATATTAGAGTTAATGAGATAATTTATGAAAAAATAGCAACCTTGTGATGACTGGTACACAACAGATATTGACTAAATGCTTGTTCCCTTTCTCCTTAACTCTAATGTCCATGGACTTCCTCTAAGGTTACAGTTCCTCTATGTCTTTGCCTACATTTTATTATGGAAGCTCATCTTTAAAAGTCACTCAGTTGAAAGGATTCCAAAACTTTTTTAAAGGCTCTATTTATCTATGTGAACTATATATACCTAAGTAAATATCAGCCATAATATTATTTGATTCTCTTCCAATTTAGCTTATAAGAGACAACTAATTTCAAAAGATAAATGGAACTTTCACATAATTATCTTGGCATGTTATTAAGAAGGTTTTATATATTTTTACATATGTTGGTCCAACAAACATTTTGGGGCTATTTGGTGTACAAGACTATAGATGCATGTACCCTGGAAAGTAAGATACCTGGAAGGCAAAATCTCCACTCATAAGGAAGGCATGAAGAATATGGAAAGGGAATGGAGAGAAAAAACAATTTCAAGTATGTGATTGTGAAGCTCAGCACAAAGGAACTGTGGTGTCAGAAGCCCATCAACATGGTGTGAGGCTTGGTTGGACAAACTTTCTTGTTCTTCAGCATGGTCAAAGTTGAGCCTGTTCTTAAGGAAGTAATTCAAATTGATCTGGATAGATTAAAATTCCAAAGAGGAAACTTCTTGAGCAGGATCAGAGATTACTATGAAATCTGTAGAGAGGAGGGAGATGGAAATAACAGAAAGCTGGGTGTTACTATTACGCTATTATAATAAGAGAGGTAAATTTGTACATATGTTTTGGACAGTAAAGAGGAGAACTTGAATATCAGGCCAAAATATTTAAATTCAGTCCAAAGAATAACAAGGGATAAAATGCAGTTTGTACACAGAGATGACCTACTTAAATGTGTCTTTAGAACAAGATTACCTTTTAGCCAAGTGTAGAACTGAATAGAGGTAAAGAGAAATTAATAGCTAGGGAAGTAGGGCTGTTGCAGAAAACATAGAATGAGATGACCAGCATGCATGAGGATAAAACAGGAGTGTCTTCAAGATAAAAACCTAAATTCCCTACTAGAGACTCAATTCTACTCGTCAATTTCTCCAAGTATCCCAAACTCTCAGTGATTTCTCTTCCCTGCCTCTTTTTTCACCACTGTGCACCTGTGTTAATCCTACTAGACTATTTCAAAACTCCATTTAAATCTTTTCTCACCTGGAAAGCCCTGTACTATGCAGCATCCTGGGCTGGGTCTCACAACCTTCCTCTATGTTTCCACAGCATGCTACTCACACCGTTATAAACAGGAACAGAAATCATATCCAGATACTATCAAGACCTGTGTATCACAACTTATTTTATTTCATAACAATACTATGATGATGATACCTTAATTAGCACCTTTTTTACGGATAGGAAAATTGAAACACCAAAGTATAAGGTAGTTTGTCCAACATCACACAGCTCTAAACTAGAACAACTAGAACTAGGATTCACACCTACGTAGCTTGCCTGCAGAATCTAAGCTCTCTATCACCTCTACTGCCTTGACCACACTGCAATAACAGAATGTTAAACCACCTGTCTCTCCCTCTAAAAGTGAACTCTTTGAGGCTAGGGACAGTGTTTTCTCCTGTTCCCAGCCCCAGCATCATGTGAATCACATAACAGGCATTCAATACACTGTTGATGAATGATGTAATAGGTCAGATCTTAATTAAATCCACAGAATAAAAAAAAATTATGAGTTCCTTTAAAATGCCTTAGTTTCTTTTTGCTTATGTGTTGATCTCTTCCTTTTAATTAAAGAAGCACTCAAATTTCAGATAAAGAGTACTATTTGGGTAACTAAAGGTGACACACATTGCTCATTTCCATCTTGCTTTCTCCTCCTTACTACTCCTTCCTAACCGGTCTCATCTTGGATTCCATCTCCATGCCTGTTACAGTGACCACCTAGTGGGTGTTTTAGTAGCTCTGTCTCACTCTATACAGTTGCAAAACATACGTCCCTACTTAATCTTTTCAGATCACAATATTCAAATGTAAATTGATCTACATGTGTTATCTGATGAGAAAGTGATGTTATTTTGTAAGATTTTTTTTCATCATTTACTGATTCAAGCTTTGAAAATGTGTTTCTCTGTACTCTTTTTGAAAACTCTAAATTTTTCAGTGTTCTGGTAATATTGTATTAAGACAAAGGTCACTGTATAGTAGGTTCTCATCTTTCTTTTATGTATACCCAGGCATGACACTGGAACCTACTTTTTAAGACATAAGAAGCATAAGTAATAAATTACAATAGGATTTCCTACAAAAAAAAAGTTGATTGGAAACATAGACTCTATCAGCTTTGGTTTGGTATTTAACTATCTATCTCATGCTGAGTTTCCCAAAGGGAGAAATAATTTCTTTTGCTCAGTATCTTTATAACTCTCACTCAGAATTAGCCTTTTTGGATTTCTTTAATACCTTGAAACTTACACTGATGTAGTTTAGGTCAGACACTGAAAGTTATACTATATGCAGCTGAAAGAGCCTTTGCATAGCCTGTCTCATTTTAAAGAGATTTTATATGGGCAACACCAAGTGTCCCTAATTCAGGATTTGGATTTGCCCACGACCTGCCTTTCTCTGTAGGCACTGGCCTTTGTGGCTTTTCTCACTATAAACCAAAGACAGTTGATCAGGTGGCTGATTTTTATTTTTAAAAGATTCAGTTTTCTGAATCATGTTCTCATGCTGCATATATTCTACGTATGTGGTCGCTTTAAGCAAAGCAAACATGTTGCCTAGTTTTTGCCCTAGAATTTATATTTCATATTTAGATCTTGAAGAAAGCAGCAAAGTGGACAGAAAAGTAATCACTTGGAGTATTTTGCCAAATCATCACACACATAACAAATGTCAGTGCCAGTTAAGGTTTAGAATCAACTTGCCTTCATTGGGTATATTCACAGGAATACAGTCTTTCCAGCTTTTTCATCAATCCGTGACCCCATCATGAATGTCCAATATGGCAATATTATATCTGTGGAAGTGTTTGGGTAGAAAGGATTATTGAATTTAGGTCTGGGTGACTTGTTTGATGTTGGTTTGTTCTAAAATGGAGAAAGAATGAAACGCAACATGTACCAGGAGCTAATGATCAAATATATGAAAGAACAGGAAAAAATGGGAGCTGTGAAGAAATCTCAATTGAGGGACAGAGTTAACACTTTGCAGAAACACAATTCACTGCATCCCACACCCTCTGCCATTGCATCAGTTTCAGTGAAATGCACAGAAACTAAGATTTCTGTGCTAAGCGAAGGGATACAGAATCCATCTTTCCAGAGGTGTGAAGGTATTATTTATTGCAATAACAGAGAAATAGGTAGATTTTGAGAATATGAGTGGGATGTTTAAAGTGAGATTTTTTCCAAGAGAGGGTTTACAAATTCTCTACAAATGGTTAAATGGAGTCACTAGTGGAATTTGTAGGATTCCATCCAAAGAAAGTCCTAGAAAACATCAAAATTTCATACAACAAAGATAACTGAGGATCTTTGTTGAGAGGTTCAGAATTCCATAATCACTGACTTTGCAAAATACAGTTTCTGTTTTGCAGAGTATGTAGTGGTTTTTAACGTTAAAATTGCCTTTGAGTGAACGCAGGAATGGCTTCTCCTTTCAAGTTGCTACAAAATAACAAAAATTAAGCAATGCTAATCAGTTAGGGTTATTTGAGGGTCAGCCCCAGCGTGCAGAACTAACAGGCTCAAAGTGGATATCCTCCATGGGGAATTCCCATATTTGTAAACAACGGTGGAATTTCTACTTAATTTGTATAATCTCTGGCCAATTTCAGAGATTAGAAATCAATTTTGTTAAAACTTAAATTTATTAAGTTCCTCTCACTCCTCTCATTATTTTTAAATGGTGCTCACTCAGCATTTTTTAACTCTATAGAACTGCACTAAATGGGAGATCAGATTTTTTAAAATAATTTAGTCTTTCAAAAGCTCTGGATAATTGGGAATGATCCTCTTCTTTGAACACTTTTAATATGAGGGAGTACAATTGTAGGAATAAATGGCTTCCAAGTTAACCCCTGAATGGGGTAAAATAGTCTGCTTACAGTTTAAATTTTAAGAGAATTAATGGTCAGCTAGCTCTATGTTGGAATAGTTTTTCATGCTAACCCACTGATATTTATTGCTGTCCTTCATATTGCAAGATGCTGCTGTTAATGGTGATAACTGTGTGATAAGTATGACTGCAGAGATTTGTGACTGGGCTTCTGTGCCCCGTGCACAGGGGGTGATCGGTGTTTGATTTGCAGCCACATCTGAGATTTGCGGAGCTTGTCACTGTTAGTGATTACCCCAGACTTGAGGTCAGCCATCAGCTGTTTACAGACATTGCTGCCCACTCCTTATGCTCCAACAGTATGAGAAAATGAAGCTGAAAAGAGAGACCTGGTAGTCTCCCTTTCAAACTTTCAAACCAATTGTACAAGACTATGGATAATTTCAAAATTAGCCTGTTTTTAACAGTGGCTTTACTCACCAAAACATATGGTGAGTCAGTGGTATGATATTAACAAGCATAATTTTTTCTGTTTTTCACATCTCATTTCATAACCAAGGTCTACATATTTCTATACCAATTGCTTAGATTATTCTAACATACATCATCTCAGTGGACATTGTTCCATGCGTGCAGTGATTTGCGAATGTGTATACGTGTTTACGTCTGTGCGTTGTGAAAGAAATTTAAGGGACCAGGGAAGTTCTTACTTGAAGAAAATCTTACTTTAGGTAAATCCTTTGTTTCTAACTCCTCCTTATTCACCCTGACCACATTTTTGCTTGGTTTTGTTTTTCTACAACTTGATTTATATATGAAGCAGTGTGTTTTATGAGGGGCAGCACAAGAAAAACTTACTGGTTTATTTTTTTAGTTGTACTTTGCCAAGCTTTCCGGGAAAAGCTTGTAGCAAATAACTAAGAGACGGTTTGAAGTGATCAGTAGGTTGGTTTATCCAGAGCATCTTTCTCAAAAATAGCTGTTATTAATTAAAAGCTGGCTTATTTTAGAGTCTGTACTTTGGACTTTTATCATCACTGCTGATTAGCATCAGTAATTTCACTCCAACACACCATCCTTTCTGGATGCCTCCAGCCTGCTGTATAGCATACCACAATAAAGCCTTCTTTGCAAGGATTTAATGACACCATGAAAAGAGTGAATAAAGTACTAAAGTAACAAGAAAAGTCATTCATCCCCTTAAAAAGTTTTCAGATGATATTATTTTATACCTGTAGAAAGCTACCTCAAGTAGAAAAAAGTCCACTGAACACAACTTTTAATTTTCCCCCCATTATGTCATGTGACTGTAAACAAAACTCAAATACTTTTAATTGTTCTAACTATAGGATAGACACAATAATGTCATATATGTCTTATGAAAAATTAATAGCATTGAGAACTTGAAAATTATAAGATCATATATCAATTTGCAGCTTAACAATTTTACCTGCTCAAGGTTTTGCTGTGTGTTTTTTTAAATATGAGTTGTTTAGGATTTTTCAATCCTTTTGTTTTAATATTGATCTTTGACTACTACTTTTGCTTCTTGGCATGAGGCTGGATTTCTAGTATGACTTTGCACATATTCTTCTATTTATAAAGGCAAGCATTATGGTTTCTTTTCCTTTTTTTTTTTTTTTCAGTTCAGATCCTTCCTACTTTAAAGAGTTGACCATAGAATTTTAGATCTAAAAAAAAATTATTTTGTCTACCGTCCTTATTTAACAGTTGATAAAACAAAGGCCAACTGAAACTTACTGAAAAGACTATAATGACATAGCTCATTATTTGCAAAAGCAGTATTAATCCATTGCTTTCCTGTGATCTTTTTTTCTACATTTTACTATCTTCAGGTTTAACAAGAAAATGTCACTCATTTGCATCTTCCTTTCCAATAAATATGTTGGATGCAAAGATTTATTTCAGCTAATTGTCTATAGAAATGAGATATCAGGACCTATCACCATGACAACCCAGAGTTACAAGTAGACAAGAACAATAAAATATTGGCATATCTAAAATCAGTCCCTGACATAGATACAGTACAATTTGCAAAAAGAATCTAAGTTTGCAAAGGCTCTGGTAAAAAGGGATTCTTTGTCTAAAAATGAAAAATTCTATAATTAAACCAAGTAATATAGGCCAAAATAAAATAAAATCCCATTAGATTAACAATGCCTGTTTATTTTCATGGATACTACTTTATACTAGGAAATAACAAACTAAATTAGTTGTTTTTGCCATATGTTTGGTGATTTTAGGACCTGAGGATTCATGTTCTTGATGTCACTCTGCAAGCACCTGATTCTCATGATAGGGCAAGAATGGAATGTGAAAAATGGATGAGGAATGCAGAAAACTCTAGTTCCATGGCATTAGGACAACGGAATATCCCTTAACTAGCATATGAACAGTACCATCTCAGGAAGGAATGTTTCAAAAATTCAGATTCCTTGACCTCTCCCTAATTCTGATTGAAATTATTTAAATTTATGTGTTTCTAAAATTTCCCAGATTATTCTAATGATCAGCTAGATTTAGGAATCACTGTCATGATGAATGTAGCCTCTTCCAGACTCTTTTCTAGGGAACACCAGCACTCTGTTATATTCTTAGTAAGGATTTCTGATTTTCTTTCATGGTCAAGTAAATCTAAGAAATGATGTATCCTTCAATGGTTCTTAGAAATGTGAAGTGCATATTAGTATATTGACACTGCTTGAGCATTTTTAAAAGGTTTGTTTGAGAGTATGTATTATTCAACACCTATGAGCTTGACAGGGAGGTGAAAACTGGATTTTAGAGTAGCTCTACCACTTACCAGCCAAGGGACCTAGGTATGCATTACTTTACCTCTGTAGGTTTTAGTGTACACACCTCTAAAAGAGAGACAATAGTAGAAACTACTTGGCATACAATAAGGAATTCATAAAAAAACTACCTGACACTTTTACTACTATTACCACTAAACTGTATTTTAATACAGGACTTCACAAATTTATGTGACCGAATAACACTTTTTTTCTCAGAACATCTATTAACATCTTCAGGTTCATAAGAGTTCAATGAAACACAGTTTAAGAAATACTTTACTAATGATTCAAGATACCCTAATTTCTTTATTTGACTCTTACGGGCAGTTAATGGCACATAGCTATATGTCTCAGCTTATCTTTTATTTTCTGGCTCTTTTTAAAGTGCCAACATTTAAATTAGTGTGATTGTTTACGGTGATTAATATGTGTTGCATAAAACAATTTAACTGAAAAATTACTTCATCACCATCATGCCAGTTACATATAACAAAAAAAAAAAAATCTAAGAGATTGACAAACCATCATCCATAAGCCAAATCTAGCTCACTACCTGCTTTTGTAAATAGAGTTTTATTGGAAGGCAGCTATGCTTATTCATCTCTGTATTGTCTACGGTGGTTTTTAGGCTGCATTGAAGAATGGAGTAGTTGTTCCAATGACCATAGGAGTCACACAGGTCAAAAATATTTACCATCTGGTCTTCTACAGAAAAAGTTTGCCAACCCCAGATCTATGATAAGATTATTCCTCCCCTATTACTTCTTTTAAGCTGTGCTGTCATCAAATCTTTCCAATCTTCATTCTTGAAGGTTAAACATTCTTTGGATACACATAAAGGTCCAACTTCACTTGAAGGTGGCCTTGGGTATCTCTTTTCACATACAAAACTTTAAAAAAGCATTAGATTTGCCTACTTTAATTGTTGTTACATACTTGACAACAATAATATTAAGCCATATATCTCTTTGCACACTTGCCTTCAAGCAGTACAGCATTGTTCTTTGTACTGATGAATAATAATTTAATACCTTTCCACTTACTGAGAACTCTCAGATGAAACAGATCAGCAAAGATGATAAAAATTTCCATTATTTTGATCTACCTTGTGTTCTCCTTTAATAGCATGACAAGTAGGTATTTTTAATTTAATGTAATGTAATATAATAAATATATTTCCTGATATATTATGAAAATATGTATACTGTCTGCTTACTTAGGTATTCAGTTCATTATTATATCTTTTCAGGTCAACTCACACAATCCATAGTTTTATTTCATTAAATATTCTAATTATCACTGACATGTGGAGAAGTGGTAGGTTTCGTGGGTTGTACCAAAATATGTCAGACATAAATCTAACCCTCAAAATGCTCCTAGTCTATCAAAGGAAAGAATACAGGTACCACACTAATAGATAGCAAGTGGCCTGTGATGACTGTACTAGGAACTCATATGAAGAAAGGGGGGAATTCAGTCTGGAGGACTTAAGATATCTTAAGAGTGGGGATTTCAGCACACAGAAAATATTCCAGACAAAAATTGGAACATTGGCAAAAGTAAGTGCAAAGCATATAAAGAGAAAAATGAGTTAACCCAAGTGGCCAGAGCATAAGATATAGAGGAAACAAAACAAGAGACACCAGAGAGAGCAGGAGACACGGGTCCAGCTCACAATGTGAATGTCAGGCCAAGGAGTTTGGGCCAAAGCCTGGGCTGAGCAGGGAGCCACCGAGGGGCTCAGATCAGAAAGTGACACAACCAGATCTATGCCTGAGGCAAACACGAAATAATAGCTGACAATTTTATAAAATATTTTGCACCGGTGTTCCCTCAAGAATTATTTAGTTCCAAGATATTTTTATTCTCATTTTATAAATGAAAAGGAAGGGCTTCTGATTAACTCTAGTGCTCTTCTCATTATACCTGACCAGCTTCCACAAGTTCACTAAGGATGTTTTACAAGACATGTAGAGATGGCTTCATTTTCATGGGTCTACATGCCCCATATTCTTTTATAACAGTTCAATTATAACTCTGAAATATTTCATATTAAGTCCTGTATCTTTCTGGTGGAAATGTATACATGCTAAGATAAGGAAAATTCTTCCCCTGCTTCACGTTTTACAGGGCTCCATTTCTTTCATTTTAAAAACTCCCATTGTCATGAAGAAGTATGAATCTAAACCACAGTCCGATCCATTAAAAATTAATAATAGCTGTGTTCAGAATGCAGTGAGAATTGCCCAGGAATATTTTTGCAAATTTAGAGGGTTTTTCTAAATTTTTTCATCAGTGAAAAACAGATTTAACAACAACATCAACAAACCATGGATTTTGATAATGATTTTTGCAGTCTTAGAAATACCATAGTCAACTTCCAGTAGTTACCAAATTAAGTCGTTTTTCTTTATAGTGAGAGAATAGCCACAGCTCTCTAGAACACCATTTATTTTCATTATATATTAGTTTTATTTCCCCTTCTCAAATATGACAGGGAAAAAATTAAAAGTATTCAGCCTAACTAATTTCCCCCAACATTAAAAATAAAATCCTGCTAAAATAGCAAATCTTTGACTGCTGAGAGTTAGAAAGCTCCATTAGGGATAAAAAGGACAGTAACAGAGAATTATCCTTTTGTTAATGAGACTCTAAGACATCCACACTGAAGCTAGAACATACCTAAATCAAGATTCCAAAAAAAAAAAAATGTTAAAAATCTGTTTGAGCCAAGAATTTGATTAAAGATTGAAGTTTCATCCTGTAAATAAGAATCTAATTAATTATCTAAAAATGTTGCCCAATGCCATCTTCATCTAACCATAATATGAGTGCATACATTGCTACATTTTAGAGATGCAATCCAAATTGCTTTTAATACTCTAAAAGGTATATTCTTTACAAATTAAATATTTCAAATAACTAATACTGGAGATCATGCTGTAACTTAATAAAAATAATTGATAACCAATACATTCCCTTGAGAAATACATGGCCGTTGGAAATGGAGAAATAAAAATAAATAAATAAATAACACTGGTCAAATTCAAAGCTAGAACAACAATGAGGGCCTTTTAATGAATGCTGCATAGTTATTACATAATTTCCTTTCATTCTGCTAAGAATCCAGTGGCAAAATTAGAGCCCTATTACTATGTTGTTATTATCTACATCTTAAAAATGGGAAAACTCAGGTTCAAGTGGTCTAAGATAAAACAATAGTCTTTATGGCAGGATCTGAGCTCCAAAGGTGTTCATTCCACCTTGTCATACGGCCAGATTGCATTGGAGATAGCACTAGCCTGCCTTTCTTTCTTTCTTTCTTTCTTCCTTCCTTCCTTTCTTTCTATCTATCTATCTATCTATCTATCTAGAGAGAGAGAGAGAGGGGAAAAAAGAGAGCAAGAAAGTGAGCAGAGGAAGGGCAGTGGGAAAGGAAGAGAGAGAATCAGGGTGTGGAGCCTGATGTAGGGCACAATCCCACCACCCTGAGACTATGACCTGAGTCAAAATCAAGAGTCAGACACTCAACCAGCTAAGTCATTCAGGTGCCCCAGCACTAGTCATTCTTATACACGGTTTCAAAGTTGTGACTGCTTCTGCTGTGTCTTGCACAAAAGAAATGCAAACCAAAGTCAAAGGACTTATCAAGACATTACTTGGTCAAGATTTTTTTTTAATTAAAATATACTTTCATATTATTGCCCATAAGCCATTTCAACATATCTTTTGGAATGAGGTAAGCTATGACTTATTGTCATCAAATAATGAAATGCAAAATTCAGAAGGAAATTGCTGTTTGGATTTTAAATTGGAAATTAATATATTTTAATATTAGCAGTTATAAAGCACTTCACTGTATTTTTAATTACTGCCTCTTCGTAATAGGTAAAAGTACGATGTTGCCAGCAAGTGGAAAAGGAAGAAAAGATTTCAACCTTTAGTAAATTTTTGCCCAGAGAAATTCCAAGACAGTGGCAAAGTGATAATTCTGAACTAATAATCTGATAGGTACTCCTAATACAAATGGATTTGGTTATGCCAGGCCTAAGACTTTCACCTCCTACACTCTGAAAAGCCCTGAGTTTGGTGACATCCATGCAAGGCACTTGCTTTCAATGTTTCTCATAGAATAGGACTGGTCCTATTTGCCTCTTAACATGATTCTCTCAGGCTGTAGAATTCTAACGGTGATGAATTCTCCCCCACGCACACATGGCCCTGTTTTAATGCTACTGTAGATGACTGGCTTTTAACTGCTATCAACAATCTGTTCTTTTCAGTGTCGACAGGAAAGTTTTGGAGCTATACAGTTGCTCATTTTTTTTCCTATTGCATAAATAGGTGATAAGTAGAGCATCCTTAGCATGGAGATATACAGGCTCCAGTCAAAATATTCTGTTCATTGTCAAGGGCTTTTTTTGTACCAAAGCCAAAAGTCACTCCAGCTTATCAGTGAAGGATTAAAGGCTTCTGCTTTCCTAGGCTATTCACACAAGGATAGGTGTGACACTTTATCAAAATCTTTACTTCATTGTGAATGCTCTAGCCTTCGTCTATACCTTTGGGTTCTCCTTTGAAGATTGTAGAGAATGCTAAAACATCCTTTCTTTTTTTTCTTAAATACATACTGATATTTCCTTAATAAGTATATTATGTTTATTTAAAAGAAATACATTTGTGACTGCAACTAAAGAAACATATTTTTGCTTACATTCTCCTTATCTATAGTTTATTTTTCTGTATGCTATTCTTATTTCAGAAGCTGTATTTTATTGTCATGAAATTCTTTGAAAATATTCAGAAAAAAATGGTTCTCCATAACATCGGTTTATTAAAATAGGCAGTATATAATTGTAAAGTTGCCTGCTATTTAAAAATAAGCCAAAATATGTTTAAATAGTTGAGGAAAAAATATTTTTTAAAGATATATTTACTTGGGGGGGGGGCAGAAGGAGAAAGAAACTTAAGCAGACCCTGTGCTGAGCGTGGAGCCTGAAGCAGGGCTCAATCTCACAACCCTGAGATCATGATCTGAGCCATATTTAAGAGTCGGATACGTAACTGATCACCATTCATATGCCCCTAGGAAAATATATTTTTAAAGAAAAAATAATTAATATGATGTCACTGTTGTGTTGAAACTATAATGGTAAATTTCAAGACTGAGTGAAATTTTTGAACTTAATAATAATTTTAGACTGGGTATTTCAACTGCTTTGCAATATCCTTGTGTTTTACATTAGGGTCAGATTAAAGGTAAATTAAAATAGAAAGACTGGAGCACCTGGGTGACTCAGTGGTTGAGCATCTGTGTTTGGCTCAGGTTGTAATCCCGGTGTCCTGAGATCGAGTCCCACATCAGGCTCCCCACAGGGAGGGAGCCTGTTTCTCCCTCTCCCTGTCTCTGCCTCTCTCTATGTCTCTCATGAATAAATAAAATAAATAGTTATTTTTGTAAAAAATCATTTGTTTTACAAAGTCAAAATTTTTTCTACGGATATCTTAGCTCGTCTTCTAGATTGGCATTTATTAAGGGCAGGCTAAATATGTAGTTTATCTTGGTATACTTTATATACTTTATCTGATATATAATACACATTTAATAAATAGACTTAATAAATAACTTTTAAATTCATATATCTTTTTTCTGAATTTGAGCTTATTATACCTACATGGGCAAGGGTACATGTACTCTTTACAATCACCTGGCTAAAAATGTTTGTTTTCAAGAAACATAAAGTGGTATTTGACAGACATCTGAGAAATAATATTGCAGAATGTATTATCAAAATGCCAACTCTCAGACAAAGCCAGAACACCTATTATTTAACTTGTTACTCAAATGAGAACATCATACACATTTGCTGACAGATTATAAAAAAAAAATCTATTGCATCTGGTTTTCTGTTTGCTTCAGTAGTATTAAAATTCTTAAAGAGATTCTAGCTCTGTTCATAATTTGATAAGACTTACAACCTCAGTGTTTCAAATGTGCTCTAATCAATAGGGCAGATCACTGAAGAGATCACTACAGTCCCATTTGATGCAGGACACTGAGAAGCATTTTAATCAGTGATACAATGGGTTTTCTTTCAGAGAACTGTGAATTTTGTTTAAAATCCATTGGCTCTATTGATTATTAGGTGACATCTGCCGCATGCAAATTACTGGCTACAGGAGTGGCAGTGGATGCTAAATACTCTTGTACTCTGTAATTTAATGTATATTTTAATGAAGTGAACAGTGAGATTCCTGACAGGCATCAGCAACTTTGAAATAGTCTTCCAAATTTCTCATACAGTTTGAAAGTAATGAGATTTGTTCCATAAAGTGATAAAATTTATGCCATAAATTATCTCTAAAAGAAGAGTGCATCTTAAAGCAGTATATTTTCCTTGGTAGAGATCAAATTTTAAATAGTTGTTTAATGGGAAGTTTTTAGAAAAGCAATCTGAGCTATATTCTCTTTGAGAATTTTTGCCAAAATTATCAATGAAATGGAGCACCATATGGTATGTGAAGCCTAATATCACTTGGTCAGAAGGAAAGCCATTGATACAGTAGTCAGTGTGCTAAAACTTGGCCCTTAGAATATATCCCATCCATGCATGCATCCATTGTTTCAGCCTTCAACAATGGTCATGGAAGGCTTTCTAGGAATCAAGCTTTATTCCTCAGAATATTCAGGATGTGTTTCCTTGGACTTTGTAATCTAACTTATCCCTTAGGAAAATGGACTTGTTTAAAATCAGGAATGTTGTGTTTTGTTTGCCTGAAAAAATAATTTACAATATACTAAAATCATTTTGTTTAAGAAGCAACCGTTAAACTTAACAAACATTATAAAATAAAACTAGCTTTTTCTCAGACCTTTTAGGGATTCCCCTGCATATATTCTTACCCTAAATTTAGTTATCATGGTATCTGCTAGTGCAGTAAGTCTGTAATTATCTACTGCAAGGAAGTTTAGTCAATGGAGTGCTTGAAGATTGACTTAACCAGTGATCCACACAGTGGATATTGTGAATTTCAAATTGCCTTTAGAGAGTTTATGCTCACTGTCATAATATTGGAACCTAAATACTTATTTCATGACTCAGTCAGAAACCTTTCCCCACAAAGTGTCCTTTATAATATTTAAATAAGGGATCCCTGGGTGGCGCAGCAGCGGTTTGGCACCTGCCTTTGGCCCAGGGCGTGATCCTGGAGACCCGGGGTCAAATCCCATGTCAGGCTCCCAGTGCATGGAGCCTGCTTCTCCCTCTGCCTATGTCTCTGCCTCTCTCTCTCTCTCTCTGTATGACTATCATAAATAAATTTTTAAAAATTTTTATAATATTTAAATAAAATGCAAATATCTTACTGAATCAGAATCCTACCCCCATGCATGATAAGCATAGATGAAACTGCCCATAGGTATGGCTTAACAAACAAGAAAACAGTGCGTAAAGGACTATGTACATGTTAACAAATATTTACTGTCTATTATGGGCTAAAATATCTTCAAGGTGCTGAGAGTACAACAATGAACAATACGCTACAAGCAGCTTATAATCCATAGGGAAGGCAGATAAAAATAAATAAACATATAATCAAACCTGTAAGATAATATCATGCACTGATGAGAACTCTGAATGGGCAATGTGATGGAGAGAGACTAAGGAAAGATATTCAGGGAAGGCCTTCCTGGAGAAAGGGCATTTGACTTGATATCTAGATGTTGAGACATCAAGAAAAGAAAATGAGTTTGTTGCTGTTCTTTTCTTTTCTCTGGATGATTTATAATCGACGTTTTCACCACTCACAATTAGTCTTTATCTAGAGGCTTCTAATAACACTTTTTCTTTAGTGTATTTCTGACATTAACTAATTAATTAATTCTTTTGGTACGCAAATCTTACCCCACCCTACAACAAACAAAGCTCTATAAAACTTTATTGCAACCACCTCTGTAATCAGATTCCACTTTGAACAAGAAAAATAACCTACATATTCCTTTAAATCTAGTCTTATGCTATAGTCTGACATTATACTTGAATTTTTTTTCAGAAATCCATCAATAAGTATGCAAGTGAATAACTAATAATAATAATAGTATTATAATATCTCTTACACAGTTTATGTGCTTCACAATAACTCAGTGAGATTGGTAATACTGTCATTCCCATGTTATAGATTAAGAAACTAAGGCACAGAATGGTTATCTGATTTTCCCACCTAGTGGGAAAATTCACACCTAGTGATAAAGGATCTGAGACTAGAACTCAAGTATTAAGGCTACAGAGAAATGTCTTCTAACCAGAATATCACAGCCACCCAAACAAAGCCACTAAATGAAATATTTTTTTCTAATTTTCCTAATGCAGAGTTTCTCAGCTTGTAAGAATACTATAACCTTAAACTTCACCAAATTAAAATAGGAAACTGAACATTCCTATGCTCTTGTCACTTTGAGGTTTGAATTTGGGTAACAAATCAGGTAGGCTGTGACTATTTCCTTATGGACTCTATAAGGAAATGCCAGGAATGGCCTCCACATAAATAATGATGCCACAAGTATTGTTATATAGACCAAACATCTAGGCTTTCCTCGATATGGAAAATAAATCTCAGCATACTCAGAGCACATAATAAACATGTATTTTCTACAAACATTTAAAAAATTCTCTGCAACCGGTCTGCAATAACATGTCCTCATAATCCTATGTCAAGTCAGCAATGACTACATTTGCTTCCAAGTTCTCACAAAGAGCTTATTTGGCAATTTTTCTGGAGTTACTCAGTTATTCTAATAAGCTAAGTTACTAGATCTCAGGCTATGTTCTCCATTTAAAAAAAAACATGAAGCATTCTGTTGTTTCCAGGGTTCTAGTACCTCCCCTCAAATTCTCTAAGGATCAAATTTCTCAAAAATCACAGACAGTGGCATTGGGATTTCAGCTTCAGGGTCTTCAGAAGTTAACCACAGAAAAAATGATATCTATTGTCATACTTCCATTCTGATACTAAGGAGATTCTTAGTCACCTAAACCAGTATTTAAAAAAGAATCCCCTTTTATTCTATTAATTACAAAATATTTATATAAAATAACATATAATAATATTTATATAAATAATACTTACATAAAATATATATATTAAATAGGAAACCCCTTTGAAATTTGGGGGCAGCTGGAAGAGCATTTGGATTTGCCACGCAAATATATTCAGCAATAGCAGGAACTACAAATAAAACGCATGGTTTCTACTTAAACAGAGTGCCACATTCGATATTCAAAGCCCCTAAGCAGAAGGTGTAAAGATTCCTAACAGACATAACATACTCAGATTATCTAATACATAACATGAATACATTTGACCTCTAATCTTAATTCCAATTAAAATTTATATAAAGGTAAATACAGTGTGAATACTACTTTATTTTCCAAAGCTCTCACAGAAATGAAATGTTCTGTGAGATTTCTTAGGAACAGATTTTTCTTGTATAAGATTTTCGGGTGGTGTCATTTAATCATCTTACTTACCAAATCTCTAGCTGACAAAAGCCATGTACTAGTTGTAATTTCACATGCTCTTCTAAAAAAAAGCGAGTAAGGATCATTTTTTTCCAAGTACTTGTTTCAGTGTTCTCTGTTCCTCTAAGGATAGCTTTATTGTTTAATCTTTGGTTTTACAGGGACATTTTCAGATTTAATCTACAGTTTTCACATTGAAAAGCCCGATAAAAAGGAATTTTGCAACCAGCTCAGTCTTAAGATGTAAAGATTATTAAAAGTGCCAAACCTTTCAGTTTGAGGCTGCAAGGGAGGAAGGATTTTTAAACTGAACTTAATGTCAAGGTAGCACATTGCTCACTCCCAGGGACTTCTGAGCTGCTTATGCAATGTCTTTTCAGAAGTGCAGGAGAAAGCAGGGGCAGTGGAGGAAGTCAAGCTGGGCAAGAAATCACTGGTATCTGAGCTCCTGTAGGCAAAGTCCTGATAAGTCTGGAGAGGAGAGAAGGCCCTTTGGTGTAAGGTCAATGGGTTAAATTTGACTGAGTGTTCAGAGCAGAGCTGGGGCGCACATGGAGATTGAGAAGAAATGGACTGAAACAGATTTGGGAAGAAAAATTTAAAGAAAACAAAAGAGGAAATGACATGTGTCTGCCAAGAGATTCTGGGCCAGGAAGGGTGTGGCATATGAGTAAAGTCAAGGTCAGGAAGGGACTCAGAGACAATGTCACTCTGGCTGGAGTGATTTTCTTACTTTTCGAATTTATGTTTCTCATTATTCACAATCCCTTCAAAAATCAGGTGAACTTTTATCACCAAGTCTTGTAGTCCTAGCTCTTCCTCAGAATAATTCTCAGAATTCCAGAGCACACACATCCAGTCTCCAATGGCTTCACACAGATGCCCCTGGGTCTCTACTGGGCCATTATCTGTTAGTGCTTCCCTCAGGTATCCATGAGTGTAGTTATCAAGCTAAAGAAGCCAACACTTCCAAGAATGTGAGCCTCATGGCAGCCTAACTTCAACCTACTAGAGTTTCCTTACTAATTTACATTTGCAGAAGGTTAAAAAGCACTATGGCTCCATGATAATCTCTTTATGCTCTAAATACCCTAGTGAAATTCTCTTTCTTAGCAGAAGTACATATCTTCTATAAATCAATTATTCAGTTCCCAATGGCTATTCCTCTGGATCTGGCCTGCATGGAGAAGGGTACAAAGAACTGGAAAATGAACTATACCAGTGGGAGTACACAAAATAGTGATTCTTGCTATCACTGGCACTACAGTGTAGCAGGTATGGTGCCTGGGTTCAAATCCTGCCTCTGCCCCTTACTGCCTACAGGATTGGGGAAGTTATCGACCCTCTCTCAGCCTATGTCCTCATCTGTGGGATGGAGATAACATATCTTCCTTCATAGGGTTATTATGAGAAATAAGTCGATATAGGTAAATTGCTTGGCATGATATGCAGTAGTTAATCATGTCCAAAAACATTGTTTGAATCAGAATGGTGTCTTTAGAGTCTGTGTTGGGATTCTAACAGTCCAATAAATCTCTCTCAAAGGCCACAGTTACTTAGAGGTAAACATTTTGCTTTGGAAAATTTAGGTGCTCTTTGGGATTTTTAATGCCAGAATCAGTCCACCAGAGTTGTACAGATCAGCCTCTTCTTCAGCAAAAAAGGAACCAGCAAGAACAAAGAGTCACAGCTGTGGAGGAGCAGGGTGTGGAAACGAGATCGGTGTCTCCCACTTTTTCTCATATTAGCAAGAAATGCTGGCCAAGTCCTCGCTGTACTTCAGCAGGCAATGTAAAAGTACTTCTTTGCAATTTATCAAAGAAAGGGGGACACCTCACCTTCTGACCATCTTGCTTGGAGATTTAAAGTATCACAATGGAGTTTACAAAATAAGGAACAGCAGAGCAGCAAATAATGTGCTGGGGTATCAAATCTTTTCCTTAATTTACTGAGGTTATTTAGTAGGGTAGCTTCAGGAAAATCTCAGCCCTTGAGATGATCCAACAGATTCCTTTGAGATACTTAACCCATCTTATCACACAGTAAAGAGCTTAACTGTGACCTTCAATAAACGTATTGACCATGTTAAGAAATAGCAATACTTTTTCTACAGATTCTGTGTCTAATTCTCTTATTCTTACTACATTTGAAGGTAAAATAACTGAAAACTAGACTTTCATTCTTCTAGCAGAAGGCAAAGGTAAAATTAATTTGAAAATAATTAGTTGAAAGATTTTTCATGCCCACAAACTTCCTGAGTTAAGAAGCATTGGTATTACCCAAATGGTCAGGTTCAAGAGGAAACAATAGCTGACATGGACAGTAGCCACTGAGACAAAGGCAGAGAACTTTCATTAACACAATTTGCAAGTGAGGAGCTATGGCCCTGTGGCACGAGAGGCACAATTTTCTCGGAACAGATGGCATGACTTGAAAAATGCAGACCTGTATAACTTCTGAGATCTCCAAGTTTTTATCTCAGAATTCCAAGCCTCTGTTTCTTGAGAAAGGAGAACCAGAACTTTCCACCTCTGTGGAAAAAGCCACAGAGGGGTCACTGCTTGAGATGATTTGTGGTATAGGCAGTTTGTAGAAAAGAAACAGAATATCTCAAACTCACTCTTGGCTGGTAAGTACTGTTGAGACAAAAATTGTTTTCTGCCTTTTTTCCCTCTCTAAATGAATCACTTTTCAATTCCATCTTTAGAGTCTTTGACTCTTAAATAGTGGGTTTTTAAGTCAATCGATTTTAGTTCATTCATAAAAGCAAGCCGGAAAGATGAAAGATACTCACTAAATCTTTCAAGAGGCAGTACCTGGGAGTTTGGATCCCAAATGCAATCTCTTCTAAAATTCATATTGGAAAAAAAAAATGCCATTTAGAGTCTAGGTTAGCTTGGAAGAGTTCTTACAGAGGGTAAGGATGTCCATTTACCATTTTATTTTTTCTCAGTAATCCTTTTCTTTCTTAGGAGAAAAAGTGGCAAATGGCAAAAACTTATTTCACATGTTCCAGTATCATTCCTGTTTGCCAGAGGAAGGCAGAGCAATCAGTGCATCTGGAAACCAAACCAGGAGGTGACATATTAGTTGTCCAAACATTTCTTTGGAAAGTAGAAACATAAGTCATAGGAAGAGTCATCCTGGAGTGCTCCAGTTGCTCATAGCAACCTGAGCTGCACAAGGCAACCACTTTGGCTTGGATTTCCAGGTTGCTTTCCATTGGGGAAGAATGCTCATACACATGGTAAATGAAGTTAATGCAGTAAAGCCGATATAAGCACTGATGTTTTATCTTCTGACAGCATATGAATGTGCAAGCATTAAGTTATAGGAGAAAAGGGGCTAATTTTAGATTTGTTCCTAGCCCTCTCCATGTGAATGGTGTCGCTGTGAGCCCAGCAATGAAGTTCACTGTGTTGTAGCAGACTGCGCAGTTCCTGAATGTGTCAACCCAGTCTATGAACCAGAACAATGTTGTCCTGTCTGCAAAAATGGTAAGACCATACTGCATTAGCTTTCAAAGAGGGGTTAGTGCAAAATACAAATATTTCACCACTGCCCATTCAATGCAAGAGCCCTCTCAGATCTGCCTGTGGTTCTTCAATGTGGGCATCACAAATTTATATTTTTATCCCACCTTAACATGAAAATGAACCAGCAATGGGTGCATCACGAAGCTTTCCATCTGGGGATTTAAAGCTCTCATAAGCTGACTTTGTTGTGATCCCTATTATTTATTTTTGATTTATAGGGAGGATATTGGAAAGAACACAGAACCACCTTTCTGTAATGACTTAATTTCACTCTTGTGGAGGCTATGAAGCAGTTCACCTCATTTCATAGTGCATAACCCAGGAGAGAGAGTAGGGTAAATGCCAGGTATTTTGCTTTGGGCATAGAGAAAACTTTAGGTTTAAAGTTATATTATCAAAGAAATATAAAATTCAATTATTGATGCACTTAAGTTGAAGGAAGAAAGACTAGAGGATTTAGGGCTTCTATTCTAGGTTTTTATTACCCTGGAATCTTTCTCTCACAGGAATTAAACAGAGGAGAACTTGACTTATAAGATTCTGGGTTCCCTTTTGGCTTTTATGGAATGGAGAGGTTGAAATGCGTACAGTATGCTGATCACTCAAAGTGATGCCATAGAGAAGACAATGCAGTGCCATAGACATAGATCCAAGACAGCATATCGCAAGCTAGTATCATGCTCTTCCTACTGGTCATGTATTAAAAAATTAAGCTCCACTAGGTAACATTCCACAAATACTCCCTCCTATCATTAATATCTGCTTGGAAAAGTGGTTCGAGCTCTTAATTAAGCTAAGGTCACTCTAATGCTGAATCCCTGTGCCTTTCCTTGAGTTAGCAGGTGCTCATCTTCCTCTATCACTCACATCTTTTTTTTTTTTTTTTGGTCCTGTATTTGCCATTATATTAATTCATCTGCTAATCTTCTTTATAGAATTATAATTAGTAAAAAAAAAAAGGTATCAGTTTATTTAAAGAAAAAACAGTAGCAACTAGAACTAGTTGTTTTTATAATAATTTTTGTGTTTTAGTGTCTTCCAAAGGTCTTAGGAAGATCACTTATGACATTTTTGCAGGCACAGTTTTACTATTTCTGATCATATGAACCCACTGAGTTGAATATTAAACTGCTAACCTGCCTTCTCTTTTTATTCTTATTCCTCTCATCCAACTGACCTGTGTCATAGTGACCATCTTTTCTGACTTAGAAGGTGGAAATAAATATCGTCCTGAAGTCCTAACCTATCTAACATATGTAAAGGTATACAATTTAAGACTTTATATTTTTTAGAGGATTTTGAAGAAACTGGAAAAGTTACAGGGAAGAACAATAAGATGATTTAATGGTTGAAAAATAGGACCTATGAGGACAGACTCAAGGAGTTAGCATAATTTGTCCTGGAGAAGAGAAGGCTCAAGGGAGACCTAACTGTCATAAAGTATATGAATGGTTAGTCTAAAGTGGAAGAGGACCTGTTATTTTTCATTTTCTCCAAGGACAGAAGGAAGAAAAAATCAGCTACCTAATCAATCTTTAAAAATAGGATTGACAAGTCTTTGACTGAAGACTTTTTTTTTTCCAGAAGCAACTGTCTAAACAGGTCCTTGAGGATCCTCTCTTCCCCAGGTGTCCCTGATTGGCTTTTATTTAACATTTATGGTAAACAAAATTATGCTTATAGTTAAAAACATCTGGACATATTTAGAATACTCGTAGAATTAAGGCATACGAGACCATATATTTAAAATACAGGGTTTACACATGCACTACTACATCATCCTAGCTACCCCACACCAAAGCCTGTAATATATCCAGAGTTAATGTCTACATCAAATGTCAAATCATTCACTATCGACTCGTCACCTTTAATTTGATACCATCCAAGATTATTCTACTTTTCTCCAGGCGCCAGAGTGGAAACTTAACTTCAAATGAAACCTTTCTATAAAAACATCATATAATAATGAATGGGCTTTAATTGTTCAGTTAATTAATTAGTCATCCATTATATCCCTGAAGCACATGTTAAGAGAACAAGATAAGTTAGGTTTTCCAGAATTTAGTGGATTTAGCCATCCACTAAATTGGCACACTACAGTTTCTGTTCCTTTTTGTCATTTTCAAGCAAACTTTTTTCTTTTTTTAATAAAGGAAATGAATCTGAATTAGACCTAGTAGAAAGACAAACTCTGATTATAACATTATGACATGTTATCTTTATCATTAAATGACACTAGTCACTTGTGCCCAAAAATTGAAGCATAATCATTGTCAAAGAAAAGCATATTAAGGATCACTGAAGAATCCTTATGACCACCAAAGATATTGGTACTTTCACGGAGAGAACAGACTGCGCCCCGTCTTGCTTGCTCTCTTCCTAAGCCTAGCCCAGAAAACAGAAACAGATGACCCATGTTTGGAAAAGCAGGGATGGGGCGGGGAAGGGAGGGGTAGATGTTTATTATGACAGAATGCAACTAGACCAATTTCTTAAATTTCTAACACATGGTAAGTCTTTTTCGTTCTATACAACAAGATTAGTTTGCCCATTATCATGTAGACTCTTAAAGTATGCCACTAATTTCTTAGATTAAAAAAAAGATAAAAATCTACCCTATGGATTCAAGGTGCAGGCAATCAGTCTTACTTTGTAAACAGTCCTATAACATTTTCTACATTTCTTAAATCTTCATAAATGTTGAACATTTTTAGTTTGCATAAATGCTGATTATCTTGGCTGCCGAATACTTTGCTTTTGCATACTAACATCAATTTCTCTGCCTTCCTGAATTATAACTTGCCAAGAGCAAGAGGCTTTAAAGATATAAAACAAAAGTTTAAAATGATAGAATCTACTGCACCTGACCTTAAAACTCAATATTCAGCTAATATAAAAATCTTCATTCTCAGCTTAAGCAAGAGCAAACAAAACAAGAAACATTCAGGGAAAATGTGCATGATTGGGCACACACAGAGAGGGGGAAAGAGGAGGTACTTTTGTTTATTTGGCTAGGACTGGGGGGAATTGACAAAGGAATTTATTGGGTTGGGTTTTTTTGTTTGTTTGGTTTTGGTTTTTAAAATACTATTAAGCCTTTGCTTCTCCCTCCTCTATATCTCTACAAGAGCGAGCAATTCAAATGCCTTCTTGAAAAATACAACATTTTCTGACTGTGCATCTTTTCCCAAGATTGTTACTTTGCCCTTTCAGCCCAAGTCCTTTCTATGTGAATGAATGAATATTCTTTATGGTATTCTATCTTTATATTTAAAAAAAAAGTAAAGTAGCACAGCATAGAAAACAGCCTAGGTTGGAGCATCATATAAAAATTTTGAATATTAGGTAAATGATTATACATTTTATTAATATTTGTTCATTAGAGCATCCAAATAACTAGCTACATTTTTTTACCTTTGATCAGCCAATATGTCAGCGAATTCCATATTTTCAGTGGCATATATAGTCAGTCAGTATTAATGGTTCTGAAGGAAGAGTCTCGCTTTGCCAAAAATTGGAAAAGACCGGAAGGACCCACAAAATCCTCCAAACACACTGAGTGAGAAGTTTCCATATCCTTTATAGTTAAACTGCAGGCGCTATTCAAATGTTTAATTCCTTTTCCCTTATTCTCTCCTGGTTTAGTAGTGATACAAATAAGACAAGAAATAGACTAGCCAAAAGAGAAAAATGGAAACAAAGACAATGGATGGGCAGTGAACAAATAAGAGGGGATGTTAGAAGCATCCACTTAGTTTAGAAGTGCCTGGGAGCAAACATATGACACATATAATTGTTAGTATCTCTAATATACAATGAGCCCCGTTTAATAAATGAGAGAAAAACAACTCTATAGGGAAGGGAATGGGTGAAGAGTATATAAAGGAAACTCACAGAAGAAAACCAAATGTCTAATACATATATGAAAATATGCTTACCCTCACAAGGGACCAGGGACATAAAAATTTTTAAAACGAGATACTAATATTGTACTCATAATAACTTGGAATTGATAATACCCCAAATCAGCAAAGATATTTTTAAAAAGGGGTGAGAAAATATTGAAACAACGTTTAAGAAGGGTACTTTCCATCAAAAGTTTCATGTAACTTGAAATCAGCAGTCCCCCCTCTTGTACTTTCCCCCACATTCATATACTACATTTTTACTACATTTTAAGAGCAAAATGGTGGGAGAAAACAGTGTTCCTTCAACAGACTAATGAAATATATTGCAACCTTTAAAAAGACCTTAGTGGCACTTTTTTTTTTTTTTTTACTGCTGTGTAAAATAAGCAAGGAGTACACACTATGTATTCTTTTATGTATAACATACTAACATATGTTCTATATAACACATACATTTTAAGTGATATATACTTAAAACATTTTAACTATTGTACAATTTTAAGTAGACATTAAAATTTGTGTGTATGTATATAGGAAAAGAGCTAGGTAGATACACAATAGAACACTAGTAATGATCCAATGGCTGCTTTTAGAGAAAAGTGAAAAGGTAAAGGGGGAGGGAAACAAGACCTAATCTCTTTAAAATATTAAACCCTAAAAGGTTGATCATAATGAAAACAAAGAAAATATACAGGTATCTCACAAAGTAGAAATGTTCAAAAAATATAAAAAACTATTCGGCTTAATAAGTCAGATTTAAAAAAAAAAAATTTAAACCCTTCCTTGTTTTTGTATGGGGCAAAAAGGAAGTTTCAGAAGAATACACACCAAATTTTTATAGTGATCCAATGATCAAAATAGAAACTAAGAATATGGGCAGCCCCAGTGGCCCAGCGGTTTAGCACTGCCTTCAGCCTAGGGCCTGATCCTGGAGACCTGGGATTGAGTCCCACATCTGGCTCCCTGCATGGAGCCTGCTTCTCCCTCTGCCTATGTCTCTGCCTCTCTCTGTGTTGGTCATGAATACATTAAAAAAAAAAATCTTAAAAAAAAAAAAGAAACTAAGAATAGAAGTACAAAGGTAGAACCCAGATGTTTTATTCCATAAGCCTCTTTACTGGATGAATTAAAAAAAGAAAAACTATTTTATTTTCATAATTTAAAAGGTTGTATCAAACCTTTAAATAAAAGATAATTCTAATGTTAATTAAACTCTTCCAGAGGAGAGACAAGAACAAAATTTTCTTTTCCTTTTTCTGGAGTATCATACTGATACAAACCAAAGAATACAAACAAAGAAAATAATAAGTGGGGGGGGGGCAACTGTAGTTATAATTAATGATAGGGAACTAATAAAATACAAAATCCCTAATCTGAAACCCTTGGGTTGTGGATTTTACAAAGAGAATGAATTTCAGATATCATATAGTGCATTACATGGCCAGTGGGTTTGGGGCAGTATTCTTCAAACACGTGGACAATTCTCCAACAAGATGTATGATAATCCTTCTGAGAATGAATAGAGTAGCACACCATCTCAAATCAAAATTTTCAGAGACCATGGGAATGGGATTGCACATTTGTGTCAGCAAAAATAATCTAGAAAAGGATTAAGATAATTAAGCAGCATCCTGACCAAGTGGAAGTTTACAAAGAGAGTTCGATATTAGGAAATACATCAATATAACTTATTCTATTTCCAAAAAGATAATATTATATGTATATATATATATAAAGATATTAGATGCAAATCAGCAAAATCTATTAAAACTCTTGATAAAATAAGACTGAGTGGATACTTTTTGTATGATAATGTATATCTACCTCAGTCCAAAAGGACAGAATTATGGTTGCTAAAGGCATTTTCAATAAAGTCAGGAAAAAGACAAGGATGCTCACTATTATTTAAAGTTTCAGGTAGAGAGTGGATATGAACTAGCTAACAGAATTAGAAAAGGAATAATTGGGAAGAAATCAATTGGGAAGGAGGAGATACAACTGTTACTATTTGCACATAATATGAATGTATACTTGAAAACCCAAGAAAATAGACTGAAAACGACTCTAAAGACAATTTAGTAAGATAGCAGTATACAAAATGAACATACAGGTCTCTCTCTCTGCGCACACACACACACACACGAAAGAGATGTATTAGTAAAGTGAAATTATGGCACTAGTATATGATGCTAAGACATTAATGAAATGTAATAAAGAGTTCATAGACCCGGGATCCCTGGGTGGCTCAGCGGTTTAGCGCCTGCCTTTGGCCCCGGGGTGAGATCCTGTAGACCTGGGATCGAGTCCCATGTCAGGCTCCCCGCATGGAGCCTGCTTCTCCCTCTGCCTGTGTCTCTGCCTCTCTGTGTGTGTCTTTCATGAACGAATAAATAAATAAAATATTTTTTAAAAGAGTTCATAGACCTAGCAACACTTGGAAATTTGGTATATGACAGATGAATTAGCATTTTGAATCAATGGGGAAAAGGTAATTTGTAAAAGAAATGATGTTGGAACAACTGGATACTTGTCTGAAAGAAGTAATTTTAAATTTCTACCTTATAACTCTGGTAATTTTTCAATTCAACAAAGATTTAAATATAAACCTTTTTTCCAAAACAGTACAAGAAGAGAACCTGGACCATTTGATTTGTAATCTTGAAGTGGCTATTTTTTAAAAGCAAACAAAAATCTCCATGCAGCAAAACAAAAACAAAACACCGCTGCAAAAAAAATAAAAATATCTTAATTATAGATTATACTCTTATATCCCAAAGGGTTAATCTCACTTATATATAAAGATCTCTTTGAAATTCGTAGGGGGGGATCCCTGGGTGGCGCAGCAGTTTAGCGCCTGCCTTTGGCCCAGGGCGCGATCCTGGAGACCCGGGATCGAATCCCACGTCGGGCTCCCGGTGCATGGAGCCTGCTTCTCCCTCTGCCTGTGTCTCTGCCTCTCTCTCTCTCTCTGTGTGACTATCATAAATAAATAAAAATAAAAAAAAAGAAAAGAAATTCGTAGGGGAAGAAAGACCTACAATTCTACTTTAAAAATGGGCAAAGAATTTCAGAAGTCATTCCACAAAAAACAAAATAAAAAGTTTCCAAAACATGTGATAAATTGCTCAAACCAATTTTAGAAAAAAGTCCAAATGAAAATTTGATAGTTTTTCTTTTTAACTTACATATTGGCACAAATCCTAAAATTTAAGAACCCACTTTATTGTTGGTACTATGAAAAAACAGGCAAGCTCTCCTATTTTGGTGGATGTATGAAGTGGCACAAATCCTATAGAAGGAAGCTTGACAATATGTATCAAAATTATAGTATATGTATCTTTTACTCAGCAATTCTATTTACAGATGCTTGAAATGCCAAGTGAGGAAGCAGTGTTATTCATTTCCTGTGTTGTATTTCAAGTTTTAAGATAATAAAAAATGATTAGAATATTTGTAGAAATAACTATAGATTTAAATTTTCTTTTTAACATGTTATTACTTGACAATTTAAAAAAAGCTAATTTCCTCCTGTAAATACTCATTGAGGCATTTGTATTGAATTACAATTTAATTAGCTTCCATTTACCTTTCATCTATTTTTTTCATAACATGCAATGCATTTTTAAACTTAGTTTCACTGGTTCAGAATTGTAAAAGTAAATCTATTTAGTATCAACAGACTATAGACTATTTTTAATGTAAAAAACACTAACATAAATATTAATCTTTGGAGGATATCTATACATACAGTTTAAAAAATCACAAAACCTTACTAAGAATTATTCAAAAAAACACTAGATAAGGAAATAAACCAAATTTCTAAATGTGAAAACTCAAATTTGTTAGGTTGCCATTTCTCTAATGATAAATTAAACGAAAATCTTATCAAATTTCTTATATGATGTAATTTTTTTTTGTAAGTTGACAAAACTTGGAAAATTTAAGTACAAAAAAATAATGTACTTGATAAGATTGGGCAATTCAGCCAACCAGATATATTAAACCAATGTATAAAGATAAAATAATTTTAGACAGTATAAAAATAGAAAAAAATAAACAGATAAATAGATTAGAAAATTATAAATTAGCCCACAATTTAGTATACAGTTAAGGTGACATCCAAGTATCTGGAGAAAGAATATATTATTCCAAAAATAGTTTTAAAGGTTAATCATTTTTAAGTGAAATTATATTCCTGGCTTACCCATTATAGAAAAGTAAGTTTCAGTTGGATTAAAGATCTAAATGCTGGGATTCTCTGGGTGGCTCAGCCGTTTAGCACCTGCTTTTGGCCCAGGGTGTGATCCTGGAGACCCAGGATCGAGTCCCACATCAGGCTCCCTGCATGGAGCCTGCTTCTGCCTCTGCCTGTGTCTCTGCTTCTCTCTCTCTTTCTCTCTGTCTCTCTCATGAATAAATAAATAAAATCTTTTTTAAAAAATCTAAATGCTAAAAAAAATGATACCATAAAGGAATTTTTATAATAATGTAAACATTAACTTATTATCAGGATAAGGATGATCTTCCTAAACATAAAACTCCAAAAATATCTATAACAGGAATGACTTAAATGCAAATTAGATCACATAATTTAATCCATAAATTTCTTCATAAACTAAAAGAAGATAATATCCAGTTTGAGGAAGGTAAAATGCAACAGACATTCCCGGGCCTTACTAGTGAGAGTGTAAACTGATATATCCTCCCTGAAGGGAAATGAAAGTGTTCAGGACTTTGATCCATCAGTGTCACATCTAGAAGGCGTCAAAAATAATCAGATAAGCATATAAAGATGTGTATATAGAGCTATTATTTAGTCATTAATAAAAGCAAAATTTGGAAAACCTGAAACCTAAAATTCAACAATAAATAGGGTTTAAAAAACCGTAATATAGGGCAGCCTGGTGGCTCAGCAGTTTAGTGCCCTCTTCGGCCCAGGGCCTGATCCTGGAGACCCGGGATCGAGTCCCACGTCAGGCTCCCTGCATGGAGCCTGCTTCTCCCTCTGCCTGTGTCTCTGCCTTTCTCTCTCTCTCTCTGTGTCTCTCATGAATAAATAAAAATAAAATCTTAAAAAAAAAACATAGTATATCTACATAGACTGATTACTAAGAAAATATTACAAATAATATCATAAAAAAATAAGGACATTTCCCACACACACAAAAACATATGTTCAGAGTATATTATTGAATTAAACCATGCAGAAGTCAATGCAAATATGATCCCATTTTTGTTAAAAAGAAAATATACATACAGAAAAAAACAGGAGGAAATACTTCAAAGCGTTAATGGTACTTAACTCCATGGAGTAGGATAATAGAGGATTTCTACTTTCTTCCCTTTGCTGACCTATATTTTTTTTACATCTCCTACAACAAACATGTATTATCTCTGTGATTTACAATTACTGTTTAACACAGAAAATAGACAAATTCTTTAAAAAGATCATGTACAATCCTTTCTAGTTTTATAATTTATTAATAATCGATGATGTATAACTTATTAGAAATGGCATTATGATTCCTTGTTGTAAATTTGTACTCCATAAATTAATTAAATGATTAATTTAAAAAAATGATTCTACCATTTGACCTTCAACTCCTGCAACTATGACATTCTTCATAAAGCATTTGGAAAACCGTCACCCACTTTATGCATCTATGAGGGGCAATTGCTAAAATATTCACTTAAGTATTAGGGCAATTGCTTAAATATACCATTTACATTTTCATGACGCTATTTCCTAAGATCAGCCTTTTAAGTCTGAAAGTTGGATGCAAGTCTTTCACCTTCATTTGATATTTTCTCACTTCCCCTTAGATAGACAATTAGTAACAAGGGAAACATACATAAAACAAACACCCAGAAGGTGAAAAATTTTCTGGCCATTGCACATATTCATTTGCTACAGAGTCCCTGAAATAGTTCATGATGAAAGCACAACCCATGAAAGACAGTTTTAAAGTCTGCATTTCATTGACTCTATAACTGAAGGTCAGAATTATCATATTGGTATAAAGTAGATGTCAAAACATAGTAATTATAAATAGCTATTTTAATGAGCCACAAACAATAATTTCCCATTGCTTTCATAAAGATTCCTCTGAAATATGAAGGAAAATATTTATATTTACGTTGTCTTAAACCAACAGGATTCCCTCTTAATTCATCAGCAAATTAAATCTCAAAAGCATTATTTTATAATGTTGACACAATGAAAATTAATGCCACATTTATTTCCTGCTAATCACGTCTCTTCTTTAATCATCAGGGATACCCAGCCCCTCAGAAAATGAAGGAAGGCCAACTCATTCAGAAGCATGAGCTTTTTCTCTGTGTTTTCTCCTCATCATATAGGAAATGCTTAGGGACTATTTTTTTCCCTTACATAAGCATTTAGAATGTTGAGTCTGGTCATCCCACAAAGCACACACTTGCTTAGGGAGTCGCATGCACATCTTCGAGTGCCATGGGTACTGTGCAGCACACCACCCCCATGGGGTACCTGAGATACTGGAGGAAGGGTGATGAACATGCACGCACACACTGAATATCTTGTTCCTAAACATTCATATCACCTCAAAGATAATATGGCTCAAATCTAGTAGTTTCACAGAGTGTTGAATATATCTTCCAGAACTGACTGTGCATTTCTATTCTTAACCCCACTTTCTCTCTTATTCTTGAGCCTCTCTTCAATTATGTTTCCATAGACTATTACTGACTTCTAGGATTGTATATAATAATCTCTAATTAAGATGCCTCTATGAACTAGGGATGACAGTAAAAGGGCAATTGGGATCACTGACAGGTTCCATGGGAGTTGGATTTGATTCTAGGAGTAATTAAGTAGGTGTAGGTTCTGGTGGTGAAGCCAAGGCATTTAGTCATGCCAAGATTCATGAACTCCCAGAAATAATCTTACCTCCCTAAGGAAGGTTTAAGTCATTAGCCATGGGAGAGCTTCACAGAGGGTACAATAGAACTGCTCATCTCAGGTTTGTTGAACCCCTAGTCCACAATGACCCTTGAACTCTACCTCCTAAGGCTCATATATCCACGTAGTTCTGAGAGGCATCCAGAGACTAATAGGCGACTGCCGACCATGAAGGCACAAATTAAGGTACAGCATCTGGCTTCCTCCAAACCTCCTCTCTGATGCAGATACATTGCGAAGTAGTACTTCTTCCTCTCATGTCAGCACTGGCATGTAGAAGCTCAGGCTTTTCAGAGAAGCCCAGAGCAAGCTGTGTCCCACCGCCTTCCCCCCTCACTAAATAGCGTCAATGTTGCACAGTCAGATAAAAATAAAACAAAGGTGCAATGTAAATAGTATCCCTTGACCTTTGTTTGTACTTGAATGTCTTCAGAAGCACTTGGGCAGGATAAAGGTGGAGGGCCTCTGGGAAGATAGGACTCTCTTTCCCATAAGTTTCAGAGGACTGGAGCAAGAAGAGTCGCTAACAGACTTAACGCCTGAGCTATGGATTCCAGATTTCCTTTCTTACGGAAGGAAATCTCTTGGGCCTTCCACATCTCATGTCATTAGTGAAGAAGAGACCAAAACTCTGGGTTACCCCCAGACTCTGCTCTGCATCTGGTTCTGGGAGCTACACCGTAACACCCAATCCATCCCTTCCCATTCCTGTTCCCTGCTTTTTCATTCTCCATCTACATAGTATATATCTTACTTTTTGAGTTGCTTGTCCCCACCTCCTCACACGAGTATAACCTCCACACAGGCAATGGTTTTGTTTTGTTTGCTGTTGTATCCCCCACTACCTACAACATGTAGTAGGTATGCATCTATGGTTTTGAACGACTGAGTAAACCCCCAAAATGTGCCTTGGGAAAAATTAAAATTAGACATTTTATTATTTGAGTTAATTTAAATGCAGCTACTTCTGAAAAGTATTAGTCTTCCATTTCATAAGAATTTTCCTATGAAGAGTCTAGGATGTGTTGCATGACGGGAAGGAAGATGTTTATCAGAAGTTTTCTTTCCTACGTTCTAACTTTGCTTTAGTTTACCACTAATATTAGTGGTACATATATCAGCAAGAAGCACATTGAAGTGATCTAGTAGGGACAGGCTGATTTCCAGGGGAAACCATGTCCAGCTTGCTATTTTACTGCTTTATCATCTTGCCAGGGCCACCCAAAGCTTCTCTGTCTTAAGAACTGGCCATATGTAACAAATGGGTCACTTTAGTGCAAAATTAATAAAACACTTTAGTCAATATTATCCTTAATGATATGTTTTATCTAACAATAGGGATTGGACTTTTTAATGATTAAAGAAGCTATGAGCGTTGACCGAATATGTGATTTGTCAGTCTTTGGTAAAAACTACTGCGCTTAATGTGAAGACAGGAAACAAATTCAGAAAATGTGACTTGATCCGGGGGCAGAGGGAGAAAACCTGATTGCAGGGGATCATATTTAACTCTAGAAATCAGACTGTGCAACTGGAAACGAAATCAAAGAAGGGTTTACAGAGGAACAAAGGCAACTTGCTAACTAATGTCTTTTCCAGCATATAGCGACCAGGACACTTGCAAGGATCGCCGTGGCTGAGGCAGGAAGCCCTTGCAGTAAGACCTCTGATATTTAAATGTAGCTCTGAGCTGCTTCAAATCAATCTATCAGAAATGTTAAACCTCTTTTGAAACATATTTATGGTTGGATGCCCCTCAATTGAGAAAAGGGAAATGGGAAGTTCCTGCATGCATACTTATTTTGCTTACATGAGCTTCATTTGTATAAGGTGATGGCACAGAGCAGCCATAAACGCTGCTGCTTGTCAGGGTAGATAACCAGCCAACCCTGAGTCCTCCCTTCCTTTCACCCGTCACTTTTATGTGTGCTGCAGAAAGGTCCATAAAGCAACACACCCATCTTCTGGAAGGCTAAGCTCAGTTAGTTTCCAACATCATTAAATAACGAAATGGTTGGCAGTGTCGTATCCAAATCTTGAAAGCCTGCCTCACTCCCAACTTTCTGTGTTAAGATTTAAAATAGGAGCAAGCTGTAGGCAATAGGGACTGGGGTCATGTGATTAAGGTGTGGCGTTCTTGGTGTGGGCCTGCTTTTGACCCATCTGCTTTGACTTGATGGTTTCTTTAAGAGTGGGGACAGATGACAATGAAAAGCAACACAGTAGGAAAGCTGCAGTAGAGGAGAGCATGCAAGCCTTTCGAGCCAGAATTCCTGCAGGTTGAGGGTAAAAAACCACAACAACAAACTTAATTGGTTTCTGTTTTAGCTCCCAATAAATGCAATAGTGAGGTCCCGGAGCTTAGCGAAGCAATCAGCCCCCCATGCAATGTCATCTGAAATGTACCCCCCTTCCAGCCTGCCAAAGCCCGTATCCACATACACACACATTCCTAAACACTTTGATGCTCATGATTTCTTTCATTTCTAAAACTGATGTCACTAAAAATTTGAGCAAAATAGCTGGGAGAAACACCAGGTATTAATGACACCAATTAAGTTACATGTGTTTTCTTAGGCTTATCAGGCAACTAAGTCACCAAACACTGGCCTAATGAGTTTAAATGTGGGGAAGAGGAAAGCTGGGATAGCCAGGAGGCAGTGGGAAGATCCTAGACCAGAGAGAGAAGGCCTCGGACAGGTACCTGATGGATAAGTGAGGGAACAATGAGTCCCAGAAGAGTGAAGTAGAAGGAGATGTCTGCTGATGGCACATGCTGAAGGAAATACTTGTCTTTTTCATATATTCTCTCAATAAGTGGTCTAATAATGATAATTAATCTACCAAGAGTAATGCTAGCGTTTATTAAATCTTCATACATTCTAGGTGACTTGCAGATATTAACACATTTCATCTTTACAATAATCCCATAAAGAGGTAACAATAATAATTGCTTATTTTCAAAGGAGCAAACTGAGACTAAATAAATTAGCCTCAGACAACAGCTGGGATTTGAACCCTGTTCCATTAAACTTCAAAGCCGGTAGTGTTTAGGCAATAGTTTTCAAAGTAGCCACCCGCCTCCATCCCGCCCCCACCCTGGGCCAGCAACATTACCATTATCTGGGAACTAGTTAGAAATGCAATTTTCTGAACCCACCCCAAAACTACAGAATTAGGAATTCTGGGAGTAGGACCTGGTATTCTGTATCTAAATCAGCCTTCCAGGTAATCCTGAACCTCAAAGCCTGAGACCCATATATATCTTCCCAGGTGTCTGTTAGAGAGTCTGTTCTCTTTCAAAAGAAGGATGGGTGGGAGGAAGGTAAAAGCTGAAATAATCACCAGCCATGTCATCTGAGATAATGTTATACCAGGACAAGAAATACAACAAGGCTTAAAGGGAAGGGTCAGACCACAAAATACCCTGTGGTTAAAGTGCAGCCACTTACAGGTTCGCAAGGATCTAGGAATGGTAAATCCCAATATGGACAAACACAGGTCCCCCAGGGATTAGAAATGATATATGTGGGAGATACCATAGAGGTGATGGAGGTGATTCTCAGGTCAAGATTGAGCAGACCTAAAGGTTGTAATAACAAAAGTTAAATTCAAAAGGTTTTCAAAGGCAGCAGCAATCACTAGAGAAGGCAAAATAAGGAAAGGAACAATATGGACATAATATATGGATAATTCATTCTTCATCCATCATGTTTGTCTTTACTCATGTGTATGAAATGATTGTTTCAAGTGAATTATTCTTTCCATAGTTATATGGTGACTTTTAACATTTTACAAGCCATAATTATATTTGAGACTATTTTAATCTTTCTAAACAGCTGTACTGAGGTCTGACATGAAATGAACTCTACACTTTTAAAGTATATAGTTCACCATTTTGACGTATGCATACCTGTGAAGCCATCACTGTAGTCGAGAAAGGATCCATGTCTGTCACTCCCAAAACTTTCCTTGTGTCCCTCTGTACTTCTTCCTGGCTCTTCTCTGCCACACCCCAAACCAGGCAATCTCTGTTCTGCTTTCAGTAATGACTGAAATTAATACACAAATTTGCATTTCTTAGAACCTTATATAAATGGAATAACTCAGTATGTACCTTCTTTTGCTTGAATTCTTTCATTCGGCATGATTATTCTGAATTCATCCATATTGTAGTATTTATCAATAGTTTACTCTTTTTTTTATTATTGAAAAGTACTCCATGGGATAGTTATGCCACAGTTTTATCTATCCATTCACTTCTTGATGAACTGGATTGTTTCCAGTGTTTGACTATTACAAATAAAACTATAAACATCCCTAACCAAGTTTTTTTATGGATATAGACTTAATTTTCTATTGCTAAAATATCTATATGTAGAATGTTGGATGCGTAGGTAGGTGCATATTTCACTTTTGTTTTTTAATGCCAAACTTTCAGGGTGGCTGTATTATTTTTCAAATTCCCATCAAAAATGTATATCAGAGTGTCAGTTACTCAACATCCTAACCAGTTCTTGGGATCATCAATCCTGTTTAATTTTAGCTACTCTAATAGAAGTGTATTATTATTTCATTATGGTGCTAAATTGCATTTTCCTAATAACTATCAACCTAATGTTGAACGTCTTTTCATATGCTAATTTCCATTTGTATATATTTTTAGGGGGATATTTGGTTAAATCACTTGCCCATTTTTTTTTAATTAGGTTGTTTTGTATTATTAAGTTTGGAGAGTTTTGTGTATATTCTAGAGACAAGTCCTTTATTGGACGTAGGCTTTGCAAATATTTCTCCCAGTCTGTGCTGTATCTTTTCATCCCCTCAACAGTGTCATTTGAAAAGAGCAAGTTTTTAATTATAATGAAGTCCAATTTACCAATGTATTCTTTCATGAAGTGTGCTTTTGGTGTTTTACCTAACAAATCTTTGCCAAATGCAAAGTCAAAAACATTTTTCCTATGTTTTCTTCAAGAAATGTTTTACTTTTAGATTTTTACATTTAGGTCTGTGATTCATTTTGTGTATATGATGCAAGGAATTGATTGCAGTTTTGTTTTAATATGTATATCTAGTTGTTTTATTTTTTATCTGTTGTGGGAGTGCGGAGGGAGAGGAAAAGAGGATCTTCAGCAGGCTCTGTGCAGATCTCCATTTCACGAACCTGAGACTATGACCAGAGGCGAAATCAAGAGTCAGATACTTAACTGCCTGAGCCATGCAGGTGCCCTTGTATCCACTTGTTCTAGCACCATTTATTGAAAAGACTTTTCTTTCTCCACTGGATTGTATTCATAACTTTGCTGAAAATCAGCTGTCCAAATATGCCTAAATACATTTTCATGATTTTCTCAACTCTCCATTTTGTTCCACTGAAGTTATTTTGGCTATTCTAAGTCTTTTGTATTTCCAACTAAATTTCAGAATCAATATATCAGTTTCTACCCCCAAAAAAGTCTATTTTGATTGGCATTGCATTGACTGTATACATTAATTTGAAGATAACTGACATCTTAACAATATTATCTTTCAGTTCATTAACATGGTATGTCTCTCTGCTTATTTAGTTCTTAATTAATCTCTCTCGGCACTGTTTTGTGGATTTTAGTGCACAGGCTTTCCACATCTTTGGTCAGTTTTATTCCAAAGCATTTTATTTTCTTTTTAAAATTATTATTGTAGTTAGTATGAATTTTTAAAGTTGTTACTTGGTGCTACCATATAGAAATAAAATTATATTTGTACATTGTTCTTAGATCCTGAAACATCCCTAAACTCAATTACCATATCTTGCTGCCTTTCTTTTTTTTTTTTTTTGGACAGTCCACTGGACTTTCTTTTTCTTTTTTTTTTTTTTTTTTTGGACTTTCTATATAGATATTTATTCTTACATGTAAATATACTTCTATTTCTTCTTTACCAATCTGGATGTTTGTCAATTCTTTTTCTTATTACATTTTCTAGAACATCTCATATAATGTTGAATAGAAGTACTGAAACCATACAGTCTTGTGCTATTTGAATGTGAAAGGGAAATAATTTGGTCCTTCCCAATTGCATATGATTTTACCTGTAAGTTTTTCATAAATGCCCATATCAGGCTGAGAATGTCATCTTTTACTCCTACTTTGCCAAGAGATTTTATCTTTTGGGTTTTGTTAAGGGCTTTTTCAATATCTATTAAGATGATCATTTAATTTTTTTATAGTTTTTAGTATAGTGAACTACACTGATTTTCAAATATTAAGACAGCCATGCATTCCTAAGATTTGGTCATGCTTTCATATATAGTGGAATTTGATTTGCTAAAATATTTTTTTCATTTTTTTTTAAATTTTTATTTATTTATGATAGTCACAGAGAGAGAGAGAGAGAGAGAGAGAGAGGCAGAGACATAGGCAGAGGGAGAAGCAGGCTCCATGCACCGGGAGCCCGACGTGGGATTCGATCCTGGGTCTCCAGGATCGCACCCTGGGCCAAAGGCAGGGGCTAAACCGCTCCGCCGCCCAGGGATCCCACTAAAATTTTTTTTTTTTTAAATATATAAGTTTATGAGATATGTTGGTATGCAGGATTTTTATCCCTTCCTTCCTTTCCTCCTTCCTCTCCTTCCTCTCTTCTTTCTTTCTTTCTTTCTTTCTTTCTTTCTTTCTTTCTTTCTTTCTTTCTCTCTCAGGTTTGGGTATTAAGGTATTGGTGCCCACGTAGGATAAGTAAGGGAAATATTCCCCCTTTGTCAATTTTCTGGAAGAGCCTGTGTAGAATTATTATTAACTTTCCCTTATTTGTTTGGCAGAATTAATCAATGGCTTATGAAATTATCTAAGCTGGTTATCTCTATGGCCATGTTTTTAAAACAAATTTATTTAATAGATACAGGATTATTTGGGTTATTGAACCTTGAATTAGAATTGAAAATTTATTTCTTCAAGGCATTATATTTTCTCTAAGTTGCTGAATTTCTAATCATAAAGTTGTTAATAATGCCTAACTATCTTTTTAATATCTTAAAATTCTGTAGTTATTCCATCTTGTTCCTGATATTGGTAATTTCTCCTTTCCATGGTTGTTTTTTCCTTATTAGTCTGGTGAGAGTTTTACCATTTTTATTTTCTTAGATAATGAATTTGGGGATTTATTGATCTTTGCTAATATTTTTTTTTGTTTTCTATGTCATTGATGTCTGCTATAGTCCTTAAAGTCTCCTATCTTCTACTTACTTTGGGTTTACTTGCTCTTCTTCTTATGGCTTCTCAAGGTACAAGCTGGCATAATCAATTTGAGAAATTTCTCCTTTTCTAATATAGGTGTTTTCTATAATCAGCCTACTTTCTACTTTAGCATCATCTGCCAATTTTGGTACATGTTTACATATCCACTAAATTGAAAATGGCTTCCTAATTTCCTTTTTGATTTCTTCTTTGAACCATGAGTTATGGTGGATTCCAAACCATTTGGCTAGTTTCCAAATAGTGGACATTCCCTAGTTACTATTTGTCACTGATTTCAGATTTAATTCCACAAAGATGAAAGAACACGCTTCTACCACTTGAATTTTTTATATTTATTGAGATTTGTTTTATGGCCAACAATGTACCTTATCTTGATAAATATTCCACGTGTACCTGTAAAAAACTATCTTTGAGTAGTCTATACCTGTAATTACACCAATATGATTGATATTAAGTGTTTCAGATCCTTACTGACATCCTGCCTACTGTTTTATCAGTTACTGAGAGACAATTATTGACACCTCTGATTATACTTGGATTTGTGCATTTCTTCTAGCAGTTCTATTAGCTTTATTTCATATACTTTGAAACTCTTATTATATGCATCAATATTTAGGATTCATTATGACTTCTTTATAAATTGACTTCTTTATACCTATTAAATGACATTCCTCATACCTGGTATTATTTGCTCAGTAACCTTATTTTGACATTAATACATTCAATCTGCCTTTTTTGTTGTTGTTGTTAGGGTTAGTACACTGCATCTTTTCCCATCATTCTACTTTTATCTATTTGTGTTTGTATATCTGAAGTCCTTGTCTGGTAGGCAGCATAGTGTTGGGTATGCTTTTTAATATCTGCATTCTCCCATCCAAATACTAACCAGGCCCGACCCTGCTTAGCTTCCGAGATCAGATGAGATCGGGCGCGTTCAGGGTGGTATGGCCGTGGACATATCTGCATTCTAATTGAGGTATTTAAACCATTTATATTTAACTATTGATATATGGTTATGTTTAAATCTATCATATTGATTATTTTCTAATAATCCTTTTTCTTCCATTTCCATCTTCTTCAGAATATTTTATGACTGTATTTTATTCTTTACTGGGTATTTAAACTATAATTATTTTGTTGTCTTATTGGTTTCTTTAGGCTTGTAGTATATATCTTTAATTCATCAGATTTGACATTCATGTAATATTAGCTCACTTCTGGTATGGTATAAGAATCCTAAAAATGGTACACTTGAGGGGCACCTCCGTGGCTCAGTCATGTAAGAGTCTGCCTTTGGCTCAGGTCATGATCCCAGCATCTGGGGATCAAGTCCCGAATCCAGCTCCCTGCTCAGCAGGGAGCCTGCTGCTTGCCTTGCTCCTGCTCTCTGTCAAATAAATACATAAAATCTTTTTTTAATACATAAAATCTTTAAAAAAAATGGTACACTTGAGTTTAAACCTCCTGACCTTTGTAAGACTGTGGCCATATTTTTTACTTTTACATATGTTACATACCCTACAATACTTTGTTTTTTATTTAAATTGTAAGTCATCCTTAAGTGAAATTTAAATAATACAAAATTATATATATATGTATAAAACACACACTCATCATTTTCAATGCTTTCCATTCCCTTTATGTAAATCAATATTTTCATCTAGTATAGCTTTTCTTCAATCTGAATGAATTTTTAAATTTCTTATAGGGCAAGTGTGTTGGTGATTTTTTTTCAGATTTTTCATGTCTAAAAAATATTTAATCTTTGTTTTTTAAAGATACTTTCAATGGTATATAATTTTTGCTTGATAGTTGTTTTTCTTTCAGTACTTTGAAGATATTGCTCCACTGTCTTCTCCCTTGACTTTTTTTTTCTGACAAGATATCAGTCTTCTCTTACTTTTATTCCCATAATTGCAAGACATTTTTTCCCAACTCCACTCCCAGCTGCTTTTAAGATTATTCTCCATCACTATTTTTGTGCGTTGTGATTATTATGTGACTTGATGTAGTCTTTTTAGTGTTTCTTATGCTTATGATTTATTAATCTTCTTATGCCTATAGGTTTACAGTTTCCATCAAACTTTGAAGTTTTCTAGCTCATTTTTCAAGTATCTTTTCTCTCCCCAACCTTTGAAAACCCCAATTATACATGTATAAGCTGCAGAAAATTGTCCCACGCTTGATGTTCTGTTCGTCTTTTTAAATTTTATTTTCTTTCTTTTCGCATAGTTTCTACTGTTACCTCTTAAAGCTTACTAATCTCCTGTGCAATGTCTTATTTGCCAATAACCATATCCACACTTTGTAGTTTTCATCTCTAGAGGTTCCATTTGTGTTTTGTTTTAGGTTTGGCTTTGTTTTCCTGATTTCTACTTAAAGATTTTGAATAGATGTAATGAAGTTATAACTGTCTTGATGTTCTTTTTTCTGTTTATTCTAGCATCTGTGTTAGCTTTATATCTTTTCTATTGATCACTTTATCTCCTTATATGAATCATATTTTCATGCATCTCTTCATGCCTGATAATTTTTTATTGACTGTCAGACATTGCAAATTTTACCTTGTTGGGTGCTGGACATTTGTTTTTCTATAAATATTTTTGAGCTTTGTTACAGTACAAAGTTAAGTTACTTTGATCCTTTTATCTTTGGCTTTTAAAGAGTGTTCAGCAGGACTATAACAGGGCTTAATCTAGGTTAATTATTTCCCACTAAGGCAAGAAATATAGAGTACTGTACCCAACACCCTATTAATCATAAGGTTTTCCCATCTGGCTGGTGATGACTGGTACTTTACCCAGCCCTGTTTCCTGGTGGTTCTTCCCCTAGCCTTGGGTAGTTTCCTCACATACATATGCTGATCAATACTCAGCTGAATATTTGAGGGAAATGATCTGCAGGTCTCTGTAGTTCTGTCTATGAGCATCTCTCTCCTCACTAGTACTCTATCCTGCAAACTCAGACTGCCCTGGTCTCCCCAAGACCTGAACTGTGTAGATTCAACTCTGGGAAGTTTCACAACCTAGGGGTATGACCTAGAAATTCTGAGGGTAGAAACATTGAGCAATCATAGAGCTTCCTGTATTTGGTTCCCAGCTCTCAAGGATCACTGTCCTCCCTTGCATAATATCCAGTGTCTTAAAAAAAAAAACACTATTTATATACTATTTTTGTTTTTCATTATTTCTATTGGGAGTATAAATCTTTTTTTAAAAAAATTATTTATTTATTTGACAGAGAGAGAGAGAGAGACCAAACGAGAGAGAAAGAACACAAGCAATGGGAGCAGCAGGCAGAGGGAGAGTAAGAACAGGGAGCCCGATGTGAGGTAGATCTCAGGACCCTGGGATCATGACCTGAGCCAAAGGCAGACGCTTAACTGACTGAGTCACCTTGGTGCCCCTGGGAGTGTAAATCTAGCCAGTTACTGTATCTTGGACATAACTGGAAGAACATAGTTTAATTTCATAACTCATATTTCCCAATAGAAACCTAGGCTCATTTAATCTCTGCCTTTCACAGCAATGCTGAGCAATTCATAGCTAAATAAATTAGAATAATAATATTCATTGCCCCCATAATAAGTGCCAAATGGTTTTCATTAAAGAGAGTACCTACTATGTCTTAGCCATTTTGCTAGTTTACACAAATTATTTCTACTCTTACCATATTATGAAGTTTTTACCTTTTTTTAAAAATTTTACCTTTTATATAAATGGAGGAAATTAGTTTTAGGGATGTGAAATAATGTGGCATATATACAGTAAATGATTATTTAGTTTTTATATCCAGATTTATCTAATTCAAAAACTTCATACCTTTCATAGTGCTATGGTTATTATTTACTATAAAATATAAACAGAACATTTAATAATGGATTTTCTAATTATACTTCCCAGCTAAGGACATTAAAACATTTCTAACTTACCACCTTAAAAGATTTAGCTGACTAGCAGAATTTAAAAAGAGATTTTCTGTAGATCAGCAGGGAAGGAAAATTTATATTGCAAGAATGAAAGTGATAAAATGGAAAGAATATAAAGTGGTTAATTTTATCACTCAGTTTAATGCCAAATACTGAGAATAAGAATTTGCAGAAGAGAAGGGGACCCAGAGATGCAGAAATCCAAAGGAAACTCAGAGAAGGAAATTGGTTCATTTGGCAAACCACCAAACAGCATGATTACTGACTGAATAACAGAACTTTGAGACTCTTAAGAAGCTATATTATTCTGGTGGTTTATAAACCTCCCTTCTCGAGTGTTGAAGATAAAAGTTCTTTAAAAATTAATATTACTGGGATCCCTGGGTGGCGCAGCGGTTTGGCGCCTGCCTTTGGCCCGGGTGCGATCCTGGAGACCCGGGATCGAATCCCACGTCGGGCTCCCGGTGCATGGAGCCTGCTTCTCCCTCTGCCTGTGTCTCTGCCTCTCTCTCTCTCTCTGTGACTATCATAAATAAATAAAAATAAATAATAAAATAAAAAATAAAAATAAATAAATAAATAAAAATAAAAATTAATATTACTAATTTCATCTTCATTAAAGGTATCAAATATTTTTTACTTAAAATTATTTCAAAAATTAATGTTCTTTATGTTAGAAGACACTCTCAGATCTTGGTTTAATTATTTTAAGTAAGTAAAAATTCAATTAATATTTTCAGTACAAAAAATAATCATTTTTTAAAACTTCTATGTTATTGTAACTGTTACAAAACATCAAATAATTACATTGTACTACTGAAATGATGAAAGATCCGCAAAATACAATGAAGCCAAACAAACATCCCATATGTATTGTGCAAATAACTATCAAGTAGTCAGGAATGATCAATTAGCTCTAATGCAATCCATGCAGTCAACCATAATAACGTCACATGAGAAGTGGGTATAATGTCTATGGCTATCATGGGTACAGTGTTTATGAGAATATGAAAAAAAAAATCTATACAGCATTTGAGATTTCTATATTCCCTTAGGGATAACTGAAAGTAAAGTAGCATTGAAAGGCATTAGGGAAAAAAAATTTCCAGAACTACTCTCCATTCATTACAGCTATTTAAAATTTCCTACACTGAGGCAAAATGTAAACTTTAAGACTGTTTCATTCCTATTGAAGAGAAGCCTAAGAAAGAATCTTGACTGTACAAATGAATACTCATGATAAGATTTTCTTTACAGCATGGTTGTAAAGAATAGAAATGGAACTGATTTTCCCTATGTCTCAGCATTCTTCAAGCATCCAAGGAGCTTAGAGCCAACTCTTTTAAACATGGTTTGACTTTAAAAAAAAAAAAAAAGAAAGAAAGAAAGAAAGCAAGAAAGAAAAAGGAAAAAGGAAAAAGGAAAAATGGCAACAATGATGTTACATGTGTGTCCTCAAATGAACTCTCAACATATGCAAAACATTATGGTGACAATGTGAATACAGATATGGAGCTATTACAAAATAGATATTGCTGTAAGAAGAGGGGCAGACTGCAGACTCTTTCCTGATTATTTTCTAGATAAATTATAGAGGAATAGAACTTTAAAACTGAAAGAGACCTTGAAAATCATTTGATATAAATCTTGTATTTTGCAACTGAAGAAAGCCCAAGGATGAAAGGTGGAGGTGAATTGTTCAAAATACTACAACAGAAAGAATTAGAACCCAGCTCTGCTCAGTCTGAGAGGACTGTGTTTTAAACCAAATAAGTACATATTCTGCATGTATTCTGCATCTCATAGGTATCAGTTGGTTTGTTTTCATTTAACAGGAATGCTTGTACATTTTTAGGACAAGTATTTTATAGAATTTAATTTGTTTTTATATGCTGCTGGGTGTTGAGTGCCAATCAAATGATTCTTAAGGTTACTTTTATTTCATAAGTACCTGTGCACCTACAAGTGAAAATATGTGGTTAGAATGGTAATGGAAACATTTATTAAAGACAACTAGGGGATTGGGACGCTTGGGTGGCTCAGCAATTGAGCATCTGCCTTCAGCCCAGGGCGTGATCCCGGGCTCTTGGGATCAAAGTCCCGCATTGGGCTCTCTACAGGGACCCTGCTTCTCCCTATGCCTGTGTCTCTGCCTCTCTGTGTGTGTCTCTCATGAATAAATAAATAAAATCTTAAAAAAAAAAAGACGACAACGACTAGGGGATCTGGCATGTTAATAGGTTTGGGAAACACCATGCCCCAGGGCCAACATAAGGAAGGAAGGAAGGAAGGATGGATTGATTGATTTCACCTTACTTCCTAGAAAAAGAGATCTCAGAATTTTTTACTGAAATGTTGAAAAATAGCTGATGAGAGTTTCTTTTTTAGCATCCATATCTGTCCAGTGGCATGTTTTATTATTGTCATGATGAATATATTCCATAGCACAATAAAATTAAAATATCAACTTTTTGTGCTCAGTTTAGCAAGTATTTTTGGCCCTCCTTCATTTAGTTGACACATATTTATTGAGTACCCACTGTGTGCCCGGCATTGTACCAACTGCTAGAAATAAAATGGTGACCAAGATTAGTCCATACCTTCAAAAAATTTCCAGCTTTAAGAAAAATCCAGGCAAACAAACAAGCAAAAAGCAATTAATTGCTATTTCAATACATTCAAAGAAAATTATAGCAGAAAACCTGCTAAAGAGTGCCTTAAGGGAGAAAAATAAATAAATATAACTTTAAGTCACATTGGTTATATTGGAGACAATCAGTTATAAGTAACCAATATGGGGCAATCTATTGGTCCTTATGCTTTCCCTTCTGCAGAATCTTTGAACTATTATGTCCACTAGTTTGAGCACAGCTGCAAAGATTGATTTCATGTGCTTATAACTTAATAAATGTTTAAAACCTTTTTATTGGTGTCTGGTTGTGTAGAAGATTGATAGAGCATTAGAATTAGCAGATCAAATAGATATTTGCGCTACATGCTGCTCTGTAGTCCCATGATAAGAAAGAAAAACCTGATAGAGAATATAGGAAAAATAATAAAATACAAACTAAAGGTTAGAGTTTAGGAAATTATGATATACAAATTAGAAAGTTTTTTGAAAATTTCCATGACTTTGTTTCCTTCTCTTCCCTTCCACACCACTTGAGATCCTTCAATCATCTTCCCTCTGTTTCTCTGACAGTCCTAACAACTTAAATCATCTATAATTTCATTTAAAACATCAGCAGGTAAAGAAAACTCTAATTTCAAATGATCGTATCTGTGATTTGTTCTTTTAATTGTTAAAACTTGAAAATATTGACTTCCACTGTTGTTTCAGGGACATCAACAGCAAATACCTAAAGTCTTTTAAAAGACTCTCCATAGGAAAATAAAAGTATTTGCTTATCAAAAACTAAGTAAGCAGAAATAACAGAATCTCACTTTGTAGCTCCCTATTGATTCAGCTGGTCAGCATGTTATGGACAAATTAAGATTAGGTTAGAAGTTAAGTTCAAGGTCATACATTAATGAAATATATCCTCTTGATTAAAAACTACCTATTTCCCCACAAAAATTTCAAAGGTTGTCTCGGTGATTTCTCAGTAATTTTATTGTTTGTAAAAATGTCTCAGTAATCTTCCCAGCATGAGGAAGATGGCATTATCCAGATTGGCCATGCTCTAAAATGAATTAATTCCTGGAAACCTACTGTAAGAAGATATGTTTCAACATCTAAAGCCCCTGACCCCTTAGAGATTGCAGGCTCTTTACTTTGCATCTCATGGGTATATAATTATGTGTAATTTTGAATAAAAGACTAATGTTATTTATAAGTACTCATTAGAAACTAAAATTGATAAGTATGTGAATAAATATGTTAGGGCAGGAATGGGAAAGTAGGCATTGTACTTTCATGTACTATAGGGTGAGTAGGTGAGATGAATGTAAAACTGGAAAAGGTAAAGTTGCCTGTAAAATGGACATTCATTGGGCAACTAGGTCACTTACTATATACATATCATCTCATTTAATCTTCCCAACAGTCCTTTTACAGATGACACTGAGACTCAGAAACTTAATTATCATGGATCTCATGGCAGGAAAGTTGTAAGCATCTATATTCACTAGTTCCTGTCCTAAGCCCATGGACTTTGGACATGTGCTCTATGAACAGATTTCCTAAGTATTATAGTGTCATTCATATGTTCCATTAATAAAGGTTAACATAGAACAGAAAACTGAAGCTCTACAACAAACTATAGCTTTTAATACCATAGATGTGCTCTGCACTCTACCTTTAGCTTCCATATTTTCTCTGTCTGCATTGGGTGAGGACTGGTTGCAAATGACCAAAAGACCCAGTTCCAGTTGACATAAGCTAAAGAGATTTACCCAACTGAAAAATCCAAGGGCACTTCACTCTAAATGAATCAGGGGACTCAGACAATCTGAAGATTTGATTTTTTTTTTTTTTTTGGTCATTTCTCTGTTCTCCATTTCTCTTGTTGGTTGCATTTTGAGGCCCTTTGTGGTGATAACATGGCTGCCGGCAGGTTCAGGCTTACTTCCTTGTATGTGTATATCTAGTGGAGGAAAAGGGAATGGATAGATCTTTTACATAATATTTAATGTGTCTCACATTGACCTGAATTGAAAATAAAAAGATTCCTGCACAATAAATTATGATGCTCAATTGGCCAGGCTGAAACTACATTCCCATTTCTAAATTTGACAGTGGAAACACCACCACTAGAGCCACATGGTAGTGAGTGTGGGTATTTTCCCAAGAAAAATAGGAGGGCTATACTCAGAGAAAGAAAAAAAAAAAGTAGTATTTCCTAAATGTCAGAAAACATGACATTTCCACTATAGTTCAGAATTAGGAAGAAAACAGAAATATTTGCTATAAAAAAGTCTGTGGGTACATGCTCCAGAACTATTGGTGTTTGCCAATAACACAGACAAATACATTATGGATAATTCAAGAACAAGCAAACTTTATATAAAATATAACGTAGTCATGTTACTACATGCTCAACTCATACCTAATGGGAACCACCTTTGGATACAAGGAATTCTGATGCAGAGCATCACCCAAAAAACAGGCATCAAATTGAAGAGACCTAGAATACAAGTCTTTCCTTTAACAGACTAGCATCCCACGTCACCATCGTGGTAATAATGTCGTCAAAATAGATGTTCAGAACATCTATTAGATTTCATGAGAAATCTTGCATTTTTAATGTCATCACCTTGTTGAACATTCATATAGAAATATACACAGAGATACACCTAGTTTATGAAAAGCTTTGGATGTCTTGAGATTGGGTGGGATAGCATGGAGTTTTATAATTTTGGTGCCTTAAAAATTAGCCCACTTTTGTTTTTCCTGTTTTTCCATGTTGGGAAACATGGTCAAGGTCAGGAGATAATCTGTATCTACGGGACATGAGCAAAGATAAAGAATCATTTTGGTCGCATTAGCATATGTCTAGGTGAGCTAATCAATGACAAACATCTTCCCTGACACTATATAGGAAAAGAGCTTAATCATCACAGACACCTCTGGAAAATGTCATGACAGTCTGAAGATTTTATCCACGAGAGACAGGATAGTCCATGAGTTTCAGATGAACATAATCTGTATCAGTATAACCCAATTTCCAATAATATTTTTATCTTATTGTCATCCGCATTGCAACACTGAAAGAAAAATTGAAAGAAGAAAATATTTTACTGTCTACATAGAAAGCAGATCATTTTCTTCACTTTGTAAGAAAAGAGGCTCTTTCACACATAGAAACTTACTGACCAGCTAGCCTACAAGAAGGGAGGCAGTATGGCATGCTAGGAAGTGATGAGGATGTACCATATGAGGACTGTAGTTCAATTCCATTCGCAGCATGACCTTGAGCAAAGCACTTCATCTCTGTAGAGCTCCATTGTCTCACTTGCAAAATGAAGCCAATAAGACCTGCCCTGCCTGCTTCCTGAGTCTGCTGACATTTAAATGTGTATGTAAAGTATTTTGCCAAATATGACCTATAGGAAGACAAAAATGCATACTTGTAAAAAAATATATTACAACATTTGAAAGGAAAAATGCTTCCCATTATTGTGTAAGCAAACCATTCATTTTGTTCCCTGATCTTTCTTTTTCAAAACCATCAAGACCATTGTGTAATATAGTGAAGTGGTTTTGGACGGAGCTTGTGGCAATAGAGAGACCAACTCTCCAATGCTACTTTGTGAGACTCCGACCCAGCTTTTCAACCTTTCAATACCTTAGACTCCCCATATATATTGGGGAAAAATTATGTGGATAAAATGAGATAATGTAGGTAAAATGCTTTGCATAGCATCTGGCACATAATAAATGCCAGCAATTTATTGTGTCTATTCTCAGAAAGGTTTGTGATTCTATTTTCCTTAGGCTTGCTTCTCCTGGCTTCCCTTCCTACTCAGGTCTCTACGATTGCCAAAATAGCTCAACGTAGTGCCAAGCAGGACAGATAGCTTTGGCTCATTGTGGAAACTAAAGAAATACAGGGATAAATGGAATTTGGTTTGGGAAGAGCATTCTCTCTAGCACACGGTGGTCTCCCCAAGGCCCTTGAGTTGATGCAAATTGCTTGTAACTATATATCAAGCTACCTATCTGGTCTCCAGAGACGCCTTTTTGAACACTTTACATTGTGTGTGTAAAAGTCCTCCTCTGGCTATTGGACCCAGACAGCTTCCCAAACAAATTCTTTGTTATACATCAATGAGACATCACAAAGAAGGTGTCTATTGAGAAGTTATAGAATTATAGCCTAAATGGCTGTACACCATCGGACCAGCCATGACCAATTTAAATGCCCAACGGAGTGAGGCAAGTAACATAAATAAGAGAAGTAACATAACTAAGAGAAGTAGGGCTTGTATTCTTTCGACAAGGACTCTCCTTATTAGCATATCCAAACCACAAAGAGGGCCGCCTAGGTGGCTCAGTCTGTTAAGCATCAACTGGTGACTTTGGCTTGGGTCATGGTCTCATGGGGCCTGGGATGGAACCCCCACGCTGGGCTCCAAGTCTTCTTAAAATTCTCTCCTCCCCACCAACTGGTGCCCTCTCTCCCTAAAAGAAATAAGTAAATCCTTAAAAAAAAAAAAAAGACAGTCTTCATTTCTAAAAGAAGTATACTCTTTCCATATATTTTTGAAACCTATTAATGTCTTGACTTTTATTTTTTCCACTATAGACAGAGATGTGGAAACTGGAAAATATACCCATACCATAAGAAAACCAACAACAAGCAAAGTGTAACTAGCAGTTAGCCCCAGTGTGAGGGAGAAAATAGGAAGAGACTAATGGAAGAAAGCTCATGCCATTTGAAACAGAGACACCATTCGGCTCTGGTCAGTTCTGCTATGTAAGAATGTGAAATTGGTATTAAATCTTAGCAATTTTTGAATGAAAGCCAGAAATCTGATTTTTAAGTGAATGTCCCAACTTTTAGTGTTGGCTCCAAAAAAAGTTTAAAAACATAATGCAGGCCAACAAAAGAATATCTGTAGGCCAAATATGGCTTTGCGATTGCTGACAAGTCCAAGAGCTCCTGTTGTAAAAAAGTAACTGCTCATGACTTGCCCAAGGTCACACTGATATTGGCAGAACCTGAAGTTGATCGGGGATCTCCTGATCCCCCAGCCCAGGAAAATCGGGCTGCCTTCTCACGACTAGACCAGCCACAATATTGTTGATGGTGAAATACATGAAAATAAAACATAGCTATTAAATAGATGTGTTCTTATTCTTCCTCCACTGTTTTTCCTGAAGAGATGTCCCCATTTTCTCATGTATTATCCAGAACATGAGAAAAAAAAAAAACCCTTTTCTCCTTTCTTAGTGTGATAATAATTCTCACACCCACTGAAAGCAATCTTCTGCTTGATAGCTAATGTCTTTGTAGATTTAAGAAAATACACTGCAGCCAACATGCAGAGAGGTTTGGTACAAGATGCACATATTGTATCATTTGAATCAATATTTTCAATGATATATATTCAGAACAAGTCATGCACATTCTAACTGCTAGCTTGCATAGTTTTTAATACCCAGTGTGAAACTTAGAGGCCACATATTGACATTCTGGTCAAAATGACAGTTTCCATACAGCATAGCAATTGCAAAAATACTCATTTGGTTACAGATCAGGACATCAAATTTCAAATACTAATAATAAAAAGAAATTTTTCTTGGACATAGTACAGCTAATTTGCCCAGCCTTTTGTGCTTTAATGCACCGCAGGTTTAAACTAAAGAGATTACCTGTGGTTATCTGGTAAGCTAATGCCACCCAACCCAAGAGCTATATGACAGCAGGTGCTGAATAGCAAATTATTAGGTAGTGGGGAAACAGTGATTAAAACCTGCAGCTGGCCTCGTTACATCCATAATTATATTTATTCAGCACATTTGGAAAAGAAACCACATTTCCCCCTGCCTTTCTCGTAAGCATGCTCTTTCTCTTTTTCCTTTTGAGCTATTGAATATTTTTGTATTTCATCTACTTATTAATAGTGTGGAAACTCAGTAAGAAAAGCTGAACTTCAAACATTTATTTTGTCATTTGGATACATAGCTTGAACCAAGTTGTTCTCTCCCCATCCAAGGGCATTGATTAACTTCCCTTAAGAGTATAACCCCTCTTTAAAAACCTATACTCACGGAGACTTGCTCTTATGCTGTGATAAAATCGAAAGTTCTGAAGACAGGAAGGGGGGGGGGTTTGCCCATGTTAATTTCTCGTCCATCTGCTAAAGCTCTTTGACACCTCCAGCTAATATCATCTCTTCAGGAGAATTAAAGCATCAAAGATACATATGTCAGGGGCAAAAAGACATCTCAGTTAATCCGAAAAAGGCATTTGTGTGAACACTCTACTCCCTAATGATACTGTGAACTAAGTCCTTACTACTCTGTAACAATGTTAGAAAATTCCCCAAGAAATGGAAGGGGCCAGGATGTTCTCTCCTTCAACCCATCACATTCCTGGAAGCTACAGCTGTGCATTCACATTGCAGGCAAGCCTTGAGAGAGATGCAGAGGTCATCCTTGGTTCAACTCTAATAGGGACTCGCTTCTCTGGCACAAATCTTTGGTAGGGGATTTGCAGCATCTCCTCGATTTGTAGGAAAGTGGCCTTTGCTCCTTTGACCACAGCCTTAGGAAAGGGGCCAGTCGTGCTTTGTTTCATTACTGTTCCTGTAACCATAACAAAACAACAGCTGACATGTGTCAGAACACTTAATATTTTATGGAGGAGCTCATTTAATCCCTACAAGAGACTCGTGAAATAGCTGTGATTGTTGGCCCCATTTCACAGCTGAAGAAACAAAGGCTTCAAAATACTAGGTGTCTTGCCTAAAATCACACTAGTATGTGATGTATGTGATGCAGCAGGATTTGAACATGAGCAAACTGACTCTTAATCCCTCTACTATGCTGAATATACAGTGAGAGCCCTCATCTTTCCTTGAAATTTCTTCATTCTTAGAAAATTCCATTGCAATAGTAAAGGTACTATTTAGGCTATTTTTCAGCTGTGATTTTTTAGGATTTTTGTTTGTTTGCTTGTCTACTTTTATGTATATATTTTATATTTTATTATTTAATTGTACTGTGATTAAAACACTTAACATGAGATCTACTCTCCACAAATTAAGTGTGAAATACATTTTTGTAGATTACAGGTACAATGTCGTACAACAGATCTCTAGAGCTTTTTCATCTTGACTGAGACTTTATGCCTGTTGATTAGTAACTTCCTATTTCTCCCTCCTCTAGTCCCCGACAACCACCAATCCATGAATTTGACTATTTTAGATACCTCATATAAATGGAATTGTACAGTATATGCCTTTCAGGGGCTGGCCTATTTCACTTAGTATAAAGTCTTCAATATTCATCCAGGTTATTGCACGTTGCAGAATTTCCTTTTTTAGGGCTAATATTCCATTACATGTTTATATTATATTTTCTTTCTTTGTCCATTCATCTGTTGATGGATATTTAGATTGTTTCCACATTTTGGCTATTGTGAATAGTGTTGCAGTGAAGGCAGGAATGCCAATATCTTTGAGATCCTGACTTCAACTCTTTTTGATGAATATCCAGAAGTAGGATTGCTGAATCATGTAATAGCTGTAGGTTTAATTTTTTGAGGAAACCTCACACTGTTTCCTCACACAGGTTTTTTTGATCATGGGCATCTTGACAAGTGTTAGGTAACATCTCATGTGGCTTTGATTTGTATTTGCCTGATTAGTGCATTGAGCGTTTTTTTTTTTTTTTTCATACACCTGTTGGATATTTGTAGATGTTCTTTGGAAAAAAATGTCTATTTAAGTCCTTAGACCATTTTTAAATCAGGTTATTTTGTTTTGTTTTGTTTTTACTATTGAGTTCCTTAAATATTTTTGAAATTAATCTCTAATCTCTTATTAGATATATGGCTTACAAATATTTTCTCCCCTTCCACAGATCACCGTTTCACTCTGTTGTTTTCTTTCTGTGCAAAAGCTTTTCAGTTTGATGTAATCCCATTTGTTTATTTTGTGTTTATTGCACATGCTTTTGATGTCATATCCATGAAGACCAAGGCCAATAGCATGAAATTTTGCCTCTGTTTTTTTTGTGGGAGGTTTGAAGTTGGGTCCTATGCTTAAATGTTTAATCCAGTTTGAGTTGATTTTTGTGTATGGTAGAAGATAGAGACTAATTCCATTGCATGTGAATAAAAGTAGATACAAGTTTTCCCAACACAATTTGTTGAAGAGATTATGCTTTCCCCATTGTGTATCCTTGGCAGCCTTGTTGAAACTGAATTGCTCATACACGTATGGATTTATTTCTGGACTCTCCATTCTATTCTACATGTATGTCTTTATGCTAATACCATAGTATTTTGATTACCATAGATCTGTAATATAGTTTGAAATCAAGAGGCAGTGCCTCTTAGTCTGTTCTTCTTTCTCAGGATTGATTTGGCTATTCCTCGTCTTTTGTAGTTCCATATGAATTTTAGTATTATTTTTATCAATTTCTGTTTAACGAAAAAAATGCCCTTTGGATTTTGATAGGGATTGCGCTGAATCCATAGATCACTTGGAGTAGCATAGACATTTTAACAATATTAAGTCTCCCCATTCATGAACACAGGACATCTTTCCATTTGCTTGTGTCTTGTTTCTTTTACCGATATTTTGTAATTTTCAGTATACAAGTCTTCCATCTCCACAGTTTATTCCTAATGATTTGATTCTTTTTAGTGCTATTGTAAATAAGTTTCCTAATTTCCTTCTCAGACATTTCAATATTAGTGTATAGAAATGCAAATCAATTTTTGTGTTGATTTTTTATTTTGCAACTTTACTGAGTTTGTTCAAACAATTCTAAGAGGGGGCAGGGGGAGTGTATTCTTCTGGATTTTTTTATGTGTATGCTCATGTTGTCTACAAATAGTGACAATTTTACTTATTTTTTTCTGATATGGATGTCTTTTGTTTCTTTTTCTCGTCTAAGGGAGGGCTTCAAGTACTATCTTGGACAGGAATGGTGAGAGTGAGCATCCTTGCCTTGTTCCTGATCTTAGAGGAAAAGCTTTTAATTTTTACTGTTGATTATGATGTTAGCTGTGGGCTTTTTATATATGGTCTTTATTATGTTGACACAATTTCATTTCTTCCTGGTTTATTGATAGTTTTTATTATGAAAGGATATTGAATTATATCAAACAGGTTCTCTGCATCTATTGAGTATATGCATGCTGACAATACTGACTCCATCTTGTTCATGTCTATCCAATGACCTCCCTTGGGGCTACATGTTCCAGGCCCTTTGCAGGTTAATGTATGCCCTGACCAGAATGCCAGAGCCTTGTTCTGATTCTCTCTAAAGGTGCTTAGGTAACTAGTGGAGATAACAGTTTCTTCCCTTCCTATCTTCTGATGCACAGATGACACTATGAAGCCTGTTAAAGATTAAACCCTTTGACCTCACTGCAATGACTTGTGCATATTCCCTTGCTCTATAAAATCTGTGGATTAAGACCTGGATTTAGCAAATAAATGCACAGCACCTGGATCATCATCCACCTGGTCTACTCTTCAGTATGTTACTCTAAATAAAACTCTCTGTAAATGGTATAAAGTGAGCTTGCTTTGTTTTTCACACTCAAAGTGCATTCTCAGCTTGGAGTGTATTTTGGTGTCCCTCATCCACCTTCTAAATATTGAGATGATTTGATCATGTGATTCTTTTTTATCCTTTATTCTATCAATATGGTATGCCACATTAATTGATTTTCATATGTTGAACCATCCTTGCATCCCAGGGGTAAATATCACTTGGCCATGATGTATAATGATCCTTTTAATGTGCTGTTGAATTCAGTTTGCTAGTATTTTGCTGAGAATTTTGAGTCATTAAGGATATTGGTCTGTAGTTTTCTTTCTTTGTGGTACCTCTGTCTGGCTATGATATCAGGGTAGTGCTGGCCTCACAAAATGAGTTTGGAGGTATTCCCTCAATTACAATTTTTTTTTTAGAAGATTGAGAAAGTTTGGTGTTAATTCTTTATATGTTTGGTAGAATTCCTTAGTGAAGTCATCTGGTCCTAGGATTTCCTTTGTTGAGAGGTTTCTAAAACAACTCTTTCAAACTGATACTTTTTTTTTTTTCAGATGATATTCTGCATGTACTTAGTTTATTGATCAAAGCTAACATAGATTATGAACAACCACAACTGTACTTTTGACTCTCACCCCCTCTTTAAATTTCTTTGCTGTAAGTTACCTTTCCAAGCTCTTAGATGAAAACTCATCCAGGGCTTTGACCACTTAAAATCACAAACATAGCCTTAACTCATTAAAGAGAATGTCTAGTCCAACATATTAATCAAAACTCTAAATCTGATTTCATGCCACATCTCCACTTCCCTAGCTTGAATCTGGAAGCCAGAATGAGTGAGAAGGTGTGGTCCTACTGCTGTGTGCTTACCTCCTTCACCTGTTCCCAAAATTCAGTTTCCACTGAGGTCTCCTCACCCTCTAGGTAACACTAAGCAGAACCCAAGACAACTTCACATGGGTTCACTTTCTCATTTAGACCACAGCCATGCAATGGAAAAAATACTCAAGTCCATCTTGCTTTGACATTATCTCTAAGCAGCAGCTCTCTTGGTTTTGTCACAAAAGGAGCCAGTCAGCCATTCACTTGCCTTCATTATTTTTCAGTCTCTAAACCTTAAAACACTTTTGCTTTCCCAAGTGTAGGTCAGGCATCAGTTTCCTACATCTTCCAAATGTAGAAAATATATTTCAAAGCTCTCAATGAGGCCTTCTCATTAGGCTTGGGGTCAGGAACTAGTACCTCTGCTTGCCCTTCTTCCAAAGTAGGGTGTGAGAACTCAGGCAGAACAACTATTCCCACAAAAAGTCTATCCAGCAATGTCCCCTCCCCTCTCTGATCCACTTTCTGACACCTTCTTATTTACTGCATTTTTCAGAGAAGTCCTAAAATTGTGGACCAGGTCACTCCCTTTTACACACTGGTCAGGTCATCTCAAACTCATTTCATTATCCTGGTATCATGCCATTCAAATTCCATCAAGCAAACTTCTCATTCTAATAAACTTCACAGGTATATTCATAGAATATCAACAATATTATATTTCACTACTTTACTTCACATTATCCATAAAAAAATTCTCTCTGGTTATAGTCATTGTGTTTATCAAATCTTAATAACTGCATAATATTTCTCATTTATTTTCCATATTTACCTTTGTGTGCCCTATTTTTGGGCATTTGGGTTATAAAACTTTGAATTTTGGACAGCCCGGGTGGCTTAGCGGTTTAGCACCGCCTTCAGTCCAGGGCCTGATCCTGCAGACCCAGGATCGAGTCCCACATCAGGCTCCCTGCATGGAGCCTGCTTCTCCCTCTGCCTGTGTCTCTGCCTCTCTCTCTGTCTCTCATGAATAAATAAATAAAATCTTTAAAAAAAAAACTGAATCTTTATCACTTGTTTCATCCACAGAAAGAAGTAATCAAAAATATAAAACCTGGGGCATCTGGGTTGCTCAGTCAGTTAAGCTTCTGCCCTTGGCTCAGATCATGATCTCAGGGTCCTGGGATTGAGCCCAATGTCAGACTCCCTGCTCAGTGGGGAGTCTGCTTCTTCCTCTCCCTCTGCCCATTTCCCCTGCTCATGTTCTCTCTCTCAAATAAATAAATAAAAATTTTAATATATATATATATATATAAAACCTATGGAAGGCTACTTTTTCAAAGAACCATTTCTATTTTTTTACAATCTGAAAGTAGAGCAAATAGAATATTAGATCAAATTAAATGTTATTAGTTACCGTATGTTAATATTTTTCAAAAATCATGACCAGCTCCTGATTTTCTATCTTAATAAAAAGAGATAACTTGAATTAATGAAACTAGAAAAATTCGTAAGTCACTGATTTTTGGTGGTATTTTCTGAGTTATGGTTGACAAACGCAAGGAAGAAGGTAATTAAGTTCCCATCTCTGCATGATTTCAGAAGAGGAAGAGACAAGGATTTGATGGTGGGTTTAGTACATTCTGAATGGCTCTCTAATTTTAAAACAAAGGGAAATATGTTAATTCAGGTTCATCTGCAAATAGTGTCCAAGGAACAGTGCTAAGATAATTTAAAAATGTGTTTGTCTTTCACATCCAAGAAATCTGGAAGAAATCATTCCAGAGCTTGTATAGCATTTCTTAGGGTAGGTCCATGTGCCCAGCTAAAAAAACAAAAACAAAAACAAAACAAAACAAAAAACAGGAGATTTATTTCTGATAAAGAAGGAAAGACTTGATTTTAAGAGACAACTAGCAGTCATCTGGGATGGAAAGATAAAGCAATTTATTTACTTTTATAAACTAAAACCAAATATGAAGTACTTAACCGAGTAGGAAGAAGACTATAAGAATAGAGCTATGCAAACTCCCAAAGAAGGAGCCAGCCTGGAAATTGACGATAGGGGTACAGAGTAGTAACCCCAATGCCCTTGCTCTGAGTACATCCCTTTAAAATGTGACTTTCATCTTCCCACTAAATAAGCATAGAGTCTATTTCTCTAACCCTTCGAATATGAGTTGACCTTATGAATTGCTTTGACAGTAGAATGTAGCAGATGTGATGCTGTAAGACTTCTGTGGTTAAGCCTTAAGAAACCCTGTAGCTTCTGTGCTCATCCTTTTGCATTCACTCCCACCAACCCATGGCGCCGCCTGGATAGACTAGTGAACTCAAAGAGAGCACATAGAGAAAAAGGCCCAAATAACAGCCAGCACCAAGATCTCAGACGTTAAGTGAGGTTCTTTGTTGACCTTCCAGCACCATCTGAGATGATATTTAGCTGAAGTCTTGTAAGTGAACTCAGGAAAGGTCCACAGCCATAGAACATGAGAAATAATAAATCACTGCTCCTTTAAGCCATTAAGTTTTAGGGTAGTTTGTTATGTCACAATAGACAACTGATACGATGGTATATTTGAGAATCATCCCCTATAAAGGTTTGATATCTGACATACCTTGAGATGCTGGCTTTTAAATTTTACACAAGCTATACAGTCCTGATGTTAAATTCTATTACAAATATTGAAAACATTGACTTGAATTCTAATTTTGGTTTACAATAGTATTGATACTCTTAAGTTTACCTTCTTGAAAAGACATCAGAAATACTTTATTAGGTTTTTGAAAAGTAACATAAAGCCCCATTACCATGTTTGTGCAAGATCTCTTAACATCTCTTACCAGTCCTAGTATAACTTAAAAAAAAAAAATGTTCTTGATTAGCAAGGTGAAGAAATGTTTAATATAAGGAAGTAATGCAATAAGTGGGATGTGGAGGGAATATGGTTAAAAGCAAACCAACTTCTTAGTTTATAGCACATATTCCAAAGAGGCAAATAAAGTTAGGATCTGCGATATTGATGCTCAAAACATTGGCAAAAATATAAGAAAAGTGATGAGGACATACCACACATGGCAAAATAAGTAAGGAAGTAAATAGGAAGGTAAAGACAAAAAGGAGTCCGTATATTCACAAAAACCCTTCAAGCCTTGGGGCCTTTATCTTCCTCAATGCTCACCAATTGCATTCAATACCCCATATAGAGGAAAAAAATTCTAATAAAGCTAAGCAAAAGACCCCATGAAAAGCAGACCACCTCCTTCCTATACATACTGCTCCATTTCTCCTTCCTCACATCTCCTCACTGAGGTTATGAACCATCCTCTCCCTCACTGACTTCAACAGTTTTTGTTTCTCTCCTACTTTCTTCTGCAAGAACACCACCTAAGTCTGCATGTTGTTCCAAACTGGTAGACATAAGATAAAACAAAACATGTTCATTTACCATTGATTTTAATCTACCTGATGGCCACCTTGATTCCTCTCCACCCATTTTTCCCTAAGACAATTATCCTGGATTCTAAGCATCTATCTAATCAAGGGGCAAGGAAAAGCATCAAAAGAGCATTTGCACTAGAAGTACTGCTCAGTCTATCAGCTCACTCCTGACCACAAAGCATCTACCCATCCTCTCTCTCTCCCCTTTGATCACAAGCAGCAATGCTCAAGTAGTGGGCTTGAAATCAATACACTCTCTCTTCTAGCATCTCCACTGCAATAATGAGGGAGCTTGAAATGTGGAAATTCTAATTGACTGGTTGTTTACATGTCATGTAAGCAAAATCTAAGCGCTTCAGTCTAAAGTGGCATTTCTGGTCACAGAGCCTGACCCTTCAACCCTACCTTACTCCTGTAAGAATGCTGTACAGTGCCCAAGAAGGCATATAGATGGAGAGCTGGAGAGGAGTTTTGACTCTGAGAAACCCTAATGATACACCAATCTGAGCTAATGGCTCAAGTTATTTTTTTTTCCCCCATTACAATTCTACCTTCCATGAGTGTGATAAAAATCAAAACAATCTGAACAACTATAAAGAAGTGATTTTGGTAACTGCAATGTGCCAGTCAACTCTGTGAGGATTTAGTACACAGAACATCAGTACTTCTCTTACCTTGACCTCCACAACCTATGCTCTCTGACCATTTCTACATTTCAAGACCCATGGTACCTAGGAAGTAAGTTCTCCACCTCCAATTCCTATTTGGCTGAAAGCAAGCAGCAAAACATTTACATTCAATTGAAATAGATCACTGCTTCCTGTGATGAGATTTAAGGTGACTTATAGTTAATTGAAACAAAAACAACAGTAAGTTTGTTTGTCAGGTGTGAGTGGGAGAGCTGTTCAGTTTATAGATTAAAATGCTATCCTTCATATTTGTGGTGATGACTCCGAACCTGCTGGCAGTACACTTTACTCTTTATCTAGTAGGAGGAAGGCCCAGGAGGAGCCAAGAGCTTGCATTCGTTTCCTAGGGCTGCCATAAGTAAATGCCACAAATTAGGTGGCTTAAAAGAACAGATATTTTTTTCCCCTCACAGTTCTGGAGACTGCACAGGGCTGAAGTCAAGGTGCTGGCCGAGCCGACTTCCATCTGGAGGCTCTAGGGCAGAACTGTCCCTTGCCTTTTCTAGCTTCTGGCAGTTACCAGTGATCCATAGTGTTTCTTGACTTATAGATACATCACTTCAATCTCTGCCTCCATTGCCTTCTCCTCTATGAGTCTCTGGGTCTGTTTTCTCTTCTTATAAGGACAACGGTCAGGGGTGCCCATGTGGCTCAGTCAGTTAAGCCTCTACCTTCAGCTCAGGTCACCATCTCAGGTTCTGGGATTGAGCCCTGCATCTGGCTCCCTGCTCGAACGGGAGTCTGCTTCTCTCTCTGCCTCTGCCCTTCCCTCCCACTCATGTTCTCGCACACATATGCTCGCTCACTCGCTCTCTCTCTCAAATAAAAAATAAAATCTTTAAAAAAACTAATAAGGATACCAGTCATTGGGCCCTAGTCCAGTGTGACCTCATTTTAGCAAATTCTATATGCAGAAGACTTATTTTCAGATAAGGTCACATTCTTAGATTCTGGGTAGATAGGAATTTGGGGGAGACGTTATTCAATCCAGTATAGGGATGCTAGTGAAGGGATTCAGATGGTCTGAATATTTCCCTGAGATTTGTCACTACCTAATTGCGTGACAATGGCCAGCCACTTTACCACTCCAGGCTTCAGGACTTTGCCTTAATATGTAGAGCTTTTGAACTAGATGTTCTTGGAGAGCCCTCCAAACTCTAGCCATTTGTGATGCTCTCGTGCTCAGATTCAGCTGTCCCAATTTCCCCTTATAAACAATGGCATATATTTACCGCCAGCTGGCCAGCCTGGGAGAGGCAGTGCTCATGCAACAGAACAATGGTAAATGGTCTCCTGTTAGGTGGCTTAGTCAGTGAGAGCATATGTTTCAATTAGGCCTTTGCCTGGGTTCTATCTTAAAGTACAGCACCAGGTAGGAACCAATGGATTTTTATGCCCTCCCCGCCCCCCCAAAAAAAGCAGGATTTCTTTCTAACACATTAACTTTAAAGTCCTTGAAAAAGATTTTCCAAGACATAGTAAAGAGGGAAGCAACATGATCACACTTGTGTTCTGTTTTTGTTTTGTTTTTTTTTCATAATTTCATTTGGCCTTTGCAAGCTACATGTTCTCACAATTCTTGACATCAGGGTCCATGTCAAACATACAATGAACTTTAAGGCAACACCTTTGCCTGGATCTGTATTTTTATAAACATAAAAATGCATTATCATGAATATTATTAAGGGGATACTTGAAGCTGAGACAAAAAGACAAACATTCCCTACCTTTAGAATGCTGTATCTTAAAAACATCTTGTCGGAGAAGAAACAACTTGCAGTAGTAAAGAGAGATGACCCTGGGTTTGATGTTTTGCCCTGCCATTCATTAGCTGTGTGGCTTTAGGCAAATTCCTTCACTGCTCTGAGTCTCTTTTTTCACTCATTTGAAAAATAAGGCTGATAAAATATTTTCTTCATAGGGTGTCCCTAAGAAGAAGAATGTATGAAACTCACTTAGCTCAGTGATTCTCACCAAAGAGGGGAAAGAGGAGAATCCTACTGAAAAAGATGTGGTGAGAGGCTGACATTCACACCCTTGCCTCATTCCCCTGGGAAACGAGCTTTCTTCTTCCTCTGTGCCAGCACTACCTTACCCATATCTGTACCTACACTCAGTTTAGGACTGGAACAGTTCTCATGTTTCTTCTCCTTGAAAACAACCATCATCTCTTCCTTGTCTTTCTCTAGTGCCCGGGAGAGTCAACATTCTCAAATGAATGAATAAGTAATTTGCAAATAAATACCGGGGAAATTTTAATTTCACAGGTAGATATTAAAAGCTATAATAAAACATGAAAGAGTTTGTTCATAGAAATAAATTATTAAAGGTAGAGTTATCATAGAACCTGATCCCTAGTTGATGAATTTGTTATTTGATCATTTCATCTGGAAAAAATTCTAAGTCTTTTTCCTTCCTAAATCACGTAATATATGTGTGCAGATGTGTGTGTGTGTGTATAAACAGAAAATAGCCAATGCTATATTAAGCTATAATTATACCCTCAGAGCCCTTTTAATTGCTTATTTATCACAACCTGATGAGGAATGTCACAGATACCATCATTTTTTTTACAGAGCAGACCCCGAGCCATAGAAAGGTTAAGTGGCTTAGTGAGGCACATGCAGTGAATCAATGGCAAAGCAGGAGTTAGAGCTTGCAACCCCCGAATCCTCTATTTATCGCTTAGCACCACTGCACATGAGTTATCACTATTTGTAATACTATGTTCTTACAAGAAATCTTGGGAGACTGGAGGTTGAAAATTGATCTGAGACAGGTTTCCACCTTCCCTTAATTCTTCTTATGCCCAAAGCAGACTTTCTTGTTTATCTGGCAGCTTCATAGAGTTACTCAGCATAGCACTCTTGCTACCCTGGTGATTACATATCTCTGCATCAATGAGTAGAAATTAGCCATTGATGAGGAAGGGAGGGCCAAGAACCCTACTGGAAACCTAGATCTGTAAGCTGGGTCTTCCTACATTTGTGGGTTTTTTTTTTTAATAAACACTTATTTATAGCAAGATTAGGTTTACAGCACAATTGAGGGGAAGGTACAGATACTTCCCATAATACCTCCTGTTCCCCCCTATATACATATGCTTCCCATTATCCGTATCACTCACCAGTATCAATCACCAGTTTTTACCAGGGATGGACCTGCATTGACACATCATAATCCATTGAAGTCCATAGTTTACCTCAGAATTTGCTCTTGGTGGTGTACATTCAATGGATTTGGATAAATGTATAACAATATGTATCCATCATTATAATATACAGAGTATTTTCACTCCTCTAAAAATCCTCTGTGTCCTGCCTGTTCATCCCTCCCTACGGTCAATCCCTGGCAACCACTGATCTTTTTATTGTCTCCATGCATTTTCTGGAATATCATATAATCAAAATCCTATATACCCAGCCTTTCAGATTGGTGTCTTTGACTTTGTTCTATGTATTTATGTTTCCTCTATGCACCTTTTCAGGCCTTGATACCTCATTTCTTTTTGGTGTTGAATAACATTCATCTGGATGTACCAGTTTATCCATTCACCTTTCATTATCACTCATGAAGAACATCATTGTTGCTTCCAAGTTTGATAATCATAAATAAAGCCACTACAAACATTTATGTAAGGGTTTTTGGATGAACATAAGTTTTCACCCCCTTTGGATAAATGCCGAGGAATATGATTGCTGGGTCATATGGTAAGAATAGGTTTAGTTTTGTAAGAAATGGCCAAACTGTCTCCCAAAGTGACTACATTATTTTGCACTTCCTCCAGCAATGAATGAGAGTTCTTTTTTGTTCCACATCCTTGTCACCATGTGATGCTGTCAGTTTTTGGGATTTTGGTCATTTAAATAGGTGTATAGTAGTATCTAGCTCTTGTTTTAATTTCCATTTCCCTGATGACATATGATGTGGAACATCTTTTCATATGCTTATTTGCCATCTGAAAATCTTTGTCAAAAATCTTTGGTCTATTTTTCATTTGTGCTTTTGTTTTCTTATTGTTGAGTTTAAAGATTTTGAATAATAGTTTTTTATTAGATGTGTGTTTTGCAAATATTTTCTCCCAGGCTGTGGCTTGTCTTGTAATTCTCTTGACATTGTCTTTCACAGGCCAGAAATTGTTGAGTTTTTTTCTTATTTTATTTTAATGAACTCTAGCTTATCAATTATTTCTTTCATTTTCATGTATTTGATGTTTTATCTAAAAACTCATTACCATACCCAAGGTCATCCAGGTTTTCTCCTGTGACTTTCTAGTTTTCTAGTTTTACATTTAGGAATGTGATCCATTTTGAGTTAATTTCTGTGAAGCATAAGGTCTGTGTCTAGATTCATTTGTTTGCATGAGGATGTCTGGTTTGGGCCTTTGTGGGGTTTTCTATTGTTCCCCTCACTATCAGCTGCAATTTCTCTGTAATCACTGGGTCTGGTTTACGTTGCTCCTACTTTGCTCTTAATCTGCTTTGCACTGTAACCTAAGGCAGAACTCAGAACTTCCAAATAACTAACCAAATTTGGTAATGAGTATTATCAGCTGAATTTCATCCCCGTATGTTGAGTCCTGACTCTCTAGTACCATAGAATGTGATTGTATTTGGAGATAAGTTCTTTATTTTTTTTTAAGATTTCATTTATTTATTCATGAGAGACACAGAGACAAGTAGAGAGAGAGGCAGAGACAGGAGAAGCAGGCTCCATGCAAGGATCCCTGATATGGAATTCGATTCTGGGACTCCAGGATCATGCCCTGAGTGGAAGACAGATGCTCAACCACTGAGCACCCAGAGGCATCCCTGGAGATAAGTTCTTTAAAATGAGGTTATTAGGGCAGACCTTAATCCATTGCGACTGGTCACTCTAAGATATATATTATATATACATATACAGAGAGAAGACCCTTATAGACAAAGGGAAAAGACAGACATCTATAAGCCAGGAAGATAGGCTTGAAACCAATCCTGCTCATGTCTTGACCTCAGACTTCTAGACTTCAGAATTTTGAGAAAATAAATTTCCATTGTTTAAGCCATTTAACCTGTGGTACTTTGATATGGTCGCACTAGAAACTCATATATTTAGTAATATTGATTTTACAGTTACTACTGATTAGCAAGCATTGGCTTGGAGAACTGAAAGTATTAAATCTGTCACATAGTGAACACCCCTACCATTTTAACTACTGAGCATCTACTGTGTGTCATGCTCAGTCTAGTTGCTGGGCATATAGTGGTGAGCAAGACATAGCTGTTGCACATAGGAGGCTTGCAACCCTACCACAGGAGATAGATGAAAGAAGAGATGCTTATCACACTGTGATAAATTAGCAATAAAATGGAGGTACACCTAACGTGCCATGGAGACACAGAGAAAAGATATACAATCTAAAACATGTGAGAAAGAGTAAGATGTCAAGCAAAGCATCCAAGAGAGGTTTACAATAGAGTTGTTTTGAAGAATGAATAGAAATCAGTGACAAAGGGGCCTTCCATGAAACAAAGAGATACTTGAAAAGACAAGAATTTTTGAGCACAGTACATTCATGAATGCCACACAGCCAGCATGATTAAAACATGTGATGTGAGTAGAAGTACTAGAAGAAAAAGCTGAAGGTGCAAACAGAGGGCAAGTCATGATGCCTTGTAGACCATGATCTCTTTTGGTTATAAGCAGCTGTGCTGCAATACCCAGTTTAATTCAAGCAATGGGGCTTTGTTAGATTAGCTGGAGGAGTGAAGAAACACAGAAAATCTCTACTAATCCAAATTCTCATGTCTCACAGGAAAAGTGGAATGTTGATCACCCTATACTAACAGCACTAGGCTTATTTATATTTATTCTCAGCAAAACTAAAACTCTTCTCCAAAATGGCTATTACTCTTACTCCAGGGACTCACCATACCTTAGATTTTATTCCTCTTGGCCTTGGATTCTACTGTCTGTAAATCCACATCTTCTCCCTGACCAGGTCTTTCCTTTTCTCTACACTTCATGGATTCTGTTTCCTATAGTTTCTCTTACTTCATAGCTTTTGCTCACAGATGCCTCATCTGATACAGTTCACTTTAAGGCTATTTTCTGTGATGCTCTTACTATTTAGGTTAATCATCTGCCTCACATTTAAATCCCCTGGGATAAAGAATCTTATTGGGTCAATAGCCAATAGAGAGAAACTCTGTTCAGCAGAGTTGGAGTACTACACTACTGCAAGCTGCTACACGCTCATCAGAGGGCTGCTGTTGGTGCAGTCACCTAGCCCTCATCTAAGCACCTTTGGCTATAACCATAACAGCTAGTGCTCAAAAAAAAAGATAAACCTAATCAATCCTTAGAATTTGAGTTGCTGTGAGACAACATATTAACTGAGGTAAAGAATGTTGTTACAGTTGTCATAACTAAACCTGCCAAATCTCAGAGGCTTAACACCATAAAAATCTATTTCTTGTTCAGTTGGTCTCGGGATGGAGGGTAATCTGCCCCATACAATCATCTAGGGCCTTCCATCTTCAAAGAGTAGCTTCAAGGTCACCTTGCCAGTGTCCCACATTCAATGGGGGAAAAGTGAAGAAAGCATACCTAAGCTTAAGCACCTAATCCTGAAGATATCACTTTCAGTCACATTCTTTCATAAGTCCTAGTCGCAGAATTTAAGGGATTAGTAGAGTAAAATACTGATGAGAATAGTTTAGCTGTGTATCTGAGAAGAAACAGCCTTTATCCATCCAGTCTCTGCCACAAATAGCTGAGTAGAGCTTTCAGAGGCAAATGGACATAGAGTAAATTTTGGGCTGATGATATATTTGGGAAAGGATCACTTGGTTCCCAAGGGCAGGGATGCAGCCAAGCTCCAAGAGCAGACCTGGGCTTGTAAGGACCCACTCTCCTTATATCCCTCCTTCTCCTTGGTTTCTCAAGCTACATGGTAAAAACATGACCTGTGATAGCTTCATGTGCTTCAGATAGGCACATGAAAAAAAGACTAAATATATATATATTTTTTTGTTTCCAAATTTCAAAGGATGCTTTCTGATTGATTCTGTGTAGGTCATATGCCTACCATGACCATTTAATCAAGCAAATCATGTCACAGGATCTTGGCTGCTAGGAGTCTTACTAAACCATATGGATGAGGGAGGGAGGAGGATCAAACCTGAGAGATTGGGGGTTTGGTGGGGGTGGAGAATAGGATTGGATAGTCAACCAAATAAGTAACTACTACTGGGACTTGTTAGAAATGTGACAGCTGAAGCCTTGAGAAGAGATAAGTTATTTAAAAAAAAAAGAGAGAGAGATTACAGTGGGAAATGGATCCTAGCTGTAACCCTAGAAAATATCACTGTATAGGTGCTAGATGGAAGAAGTCCAGCCTGAAAAGAATTTTACCAAAGAAGAACTCGAAGTACATGTGAGGTCCAGGAAGGCAAGTGGCTCAGAAGTGGGACCCAAGCACTCTTGAAGGCTGCATAAAGGGAAGTCAGAAATGGACAGAGGGAATAAGGGTCAGGAGTTGGAATCAATGTCAACAGACCATATATGTTAAAAAGCTGCTCCAGAATGCGAGAAGATATTTGCAAATGACATATCAGATAAAGGGCTAGTATCCAAGATCTATAAAGAATTTATCAGCCTCAACACCTAAGAAACAAACAAACCAGTCATGAAATGGGCAAAAGACATGAACAGACATTTCTCCAAAGAAGACCTAAACATGGCCAACAAGCACATGAGAAAATGCTCCACCTCACTTGCCATCAGGGAAATACAAATCAAAACCACAATGAGATACCACCTCAAACCAGTGAGAATGGCTAAAATTAACAAGACAAGAAACAATAAATGTTGGGGAGGATGTGGAAAAAAGGGAACACTCTTGCACTGTTGATGGGAATGTGAACTGGTGCAGCCACTCTGGAAAACTGTGTGGAGGTTCCTCAAAGAGGAAAAAATAGAGCTACCCTATGACCCAGCAATTGCACTACAGGTGATTTACCCCAAAGATACTGATTTAGTGAAATGGCAGGACACCTACACCCCAATGTTCATAGTGACAACATCCACAATAGCCAAACCGTGGAAGGAGCCACGATGTCCTTTGACAGGTGAATGGATAAAGAAGATGCAGTATATATGTACACAATGGAATATTATTCAGCCATTAGAAATGATGAATACCCACCATTTGCTTCGACGTGGATGGAACTGGAGGGTATTATGCTGAGTGAAATAAGCCAGTCGGAGAAAGACAATCATCATATGGTTTCACTCATATGGGGAATATAAGAAATAGTGAAAGGGATTATTGGGGAAAGGAGGGGAACTGAGTAGGAAAGATTAGACAGGGTGACAAACCATGAGAGACTCCTAACTCTGGGAAACAAACAAAGGGGAGAAGAAGGGGAGGTCGGCGGGGGGGATAGGGTAACTGGGTGATGGGCACTAAGGAGGGCACTTGATGGGATGAGTACTGGGTGTTATGCTATATGTTGGCAAACTGAATTTAAATTTAAAAAATTAAAAATTAAAAAATAAAAACTGCTCCATAGCAATGTGGATGCATCTTGGAAACATTATTCTTTTTTTTAAGATTTTATTTATTTATTCGTGAGACACACACAGAGATAGAGAGGCAGAGAGAGGAGCAGGCTCCATGCAGGTAGCCTGACATGAGTCTCGATCCTGGGTCTCCAGGATCACGCCCTGGGCTGAAGGCGGAGCTAAACTGCTGAGCCACCTGGGCTGCCTGGAAACATTATTCTAATTGAAAGAAGTCAAGTACGAAAGACCGTATATTGCATGATTTCATTTCTCTGAAATATCAGAATAGGTAAACCCACGCAGATAGAGCTGACTAGTGTTTTCTAGGTGGGAGATGGGGTGGGGACAAAGAACAACTGCTTAACATGTATGGAGTTTCTTTTTACAGTAATTAAAATGTTCTGCAATCAGTGGTAAAGATTGGACAATCTCATAAAGGCACTAAAAGCCACTGAATTATACATTTAAAATGGTTAAAATGGTGAATTTTATGTTATCTGAATTTTACCTCAATTTTTTAAAAAATCTAGTCTATAAATCATGGCAAATGATATGGCTATGGACTGGGGAAGGAGGGAGACTGCTTTAAAAATTCGAGAATCTTGAGTGCGTTACCTGTCCAGGGAAGGACACAATAAGGAGGGTGGAATTAAAAGTGCAAAAGAGAGAAGTAGTGTTTTGTTCTTTGACCTGACCAGATGAGAATATTTAGGACGCACAGCAGAAGTAACTGGTTAAACTTAGGAGAAAAGATGCCTTCTCCACCAGGGAACAGGAGAGGATAAATCCTGAGTCCTTGATAGGAGAAGGACAGTGAATTAAAGAAACATCTATGCTTTTCTTCAATCGAATAAAGAATATAGGCTTTTGGGCAACAATTTCAGATTCACAGAATGTTCCAAAACCTTTGAGTACAAAACCTTTGAGTAAATTTTTCTCAACTCTGTCATTAACTAGGAAGCTGAAATAACTTTCCCTAGATTATGGATTTCCCTTCATGCCCTAAGATCTTTCTCACCTAATTCTGAGAAACAACATCACAAAGAAGAAAAAGAACTTTGGAGTCAGAGAAAAATAAGTTTGAATCCCAACTCCATTCCCTATGGCACCTTGGTCACATTACTTAACCTTCTGAGTTTTATTTCCATGTGTATAGAATAGAGAAAATAATATCTACCTTTTAGTCAGCATCCTTCCTGGCCCAATAATAGGCACAGCACAAGCTTCCTTCTCCCCTTTTCATCTTACACTCCAACCTCAATTTCCAGTTCCCTCTCAAGTATGAAATAGCTGAAACTTGAAGAAATCTGGCAACTGATAAAAAGTTATTGTTTTTTTGACACTGTTTTTTGTCAAAGATATGAAAGGAAAAGTAGCACAACTCGAAATACTTTAGGGTTTCAGGAATATAATATCAGAGGGATAAAAGTAAGCATTATGACAGCTGATCTTAGAAAATTAAACATGATGAACAAATCAAAGAGGGAGAAGTCAAAGAGTGACTTTATGTGTGTAGTTCTGGGATGCACAATATGACAGGAGGTGACCCACTAAGCAGCATAGAGCCTCTTGGCAGCAAGAGGACATGTGATAACGATCCCCAGAGGCAGGGGTTGGTATCAGGTATGCGTGGCACTCAGAATATGATGTGTGACAATGAGGAACAGATGTTCAAAGAATTGTACAGTCCATCAACCATGACCACAAAAGGCTATTACAAAGGAGGTGCTGCTGTGACAAGTGCCTTCTCTCATGACATCTGTTGGCAGAGCGGCTGAGGAGCTGTCAGCTTAGAACAACAATGCATCAAAGAGATCTACCAAATCAACAGTTCAGTCCCATAGAGCACTGTATCTGTGAGACATACAGAACAACCAGAGCCCAGAAAGGACAACCAAGGAAGAAAATGGAGGAATTGCTGATGAATGTATTCACTTATCTTGTGTAAATTGTGGTTTGGTTGTTTTGTTTTTGTTTTTGTTTTGGTAAATTGAATATTATAATGCATCAGAGGAACTTATAATCTAAAGAAGCCACCCATAGGTACTATGAATTATTAACTTTAAATAATCATGTTCCCCTAATTTTGAGTATCAGTCAGTGTTTATTAGGTTTTGCTGTTGTAACAATCAAAGCCCCAATCTCAAGTGTTTACAACAAATTGATATTCCTTGCTCACAGTCCATGTTAGATGTGAGTAGGCTATGACTCTGCTTCTCATAATTTCTTCACTCTGAAGTAGAGGCTGAAGGAATAGTCCCTGTCTGGGACACATACTTTTCTTGGAAGATGAAAGAGAAAACAATGATGGAACAATGTGATGGCTCTTACAGGCTCTGCTCACACATGGGACTCATCATTTCCATTCATGTTTCATCAGTCAAAGCAAATAGAATTGTTTTACTATTCAAATTATTACCATTCATTGTCAGAGGGATGTTAACATCAATCATAACTTATTTTCCTAAAGTGGTGAACACCCAGATGTATATGTTTCTGTTTACCTTTAAAATTATACTAGCTCAGATTAGATTGGACTAGTCTAAGAAAATCAGGCAAATGTAACAATACCTTGCCATCTCAGAAGAGGATCTCAGTGAAGAACTTTATGACTTCTGAGAGGCAGGGTTCACATAAGTACAACTAAGTCAACAGTATTATTCCTATTTACCCATAGACTGTCACATTAGGTGGCCATCTCTGTGCAAATGACAAAACCTAACTCCATGTTAACAAGATCCAAAGGAAAACTATTCGTTCACATGACTGAAAGTTCCAAGAATAGTTGTGGTCTTATGTATGGTTAGACCCAGAGACCCAGAAATATCTCAAGGATTCAGTCTCTTTGTCTTTCTGTGCTTTGATCCTTTTCTACTCTCTATTCCCTTTATTGTTAGGCATGCTTCCCACCTCCATCAATTTTTATGGCAAGACAGGACTAGCAGTTCCATATACCAACCTAGCAACATAGTGAAAATGGGAATATCTTCCTAATAGCTCTGGCAAAATTTCCCAAGGAGGCTCTGTTTGGTTCAGCTTTAGTCTTGTGTCCACCTCTGAAACCAGAAAAAGTGCTCTGAGATCAGGACTCAGTCACCTGTCCATCTAAGGTACTAGAGGCAAGAGGTAGGAGTAAGGAGGTCACCTGGGCCTCCAGGACGGAATATGATTGTTATAGAGATGATAAGTTGTTTGCCAAGAAGATGTTGGACAGAAAACAAACAAGCAAGCAAAATACATCTACTACCCTACCTGTAAAGGTTTCTAAAGTGAGGTATCCCTTAGCCTATTCACCACATGTCATCCTTTCTTTCATTCTGTCTCCACAGTGAACCAACCAGCGTACTACCACCAACTCCTAAAAAAGCTAAAGAACGGACATACAGCTAATTTCTATCATCCCATTCCTAATTTTCTAAAGTTCCAATGGAAATCAGTGGAGAGGTCCTCTCCCCTTTGCTATAGCTCTTATATTTTATGCCAAATGCATCTACCATTAGCCTTATTAGTATCTGATAAGACTATGGTAGTCTTATTTAGCATAACTGCATTCCCATATGAACAGGGAATACTGTAAATTGCTTATCTAAAGCTTTGTTTCTTGCTACAATGCCTTCAATTATTTATCCAGTCCTAGGTGTAATAAAATATTATAATTTATTCTCATAGACATGAAATAAAGTACTCTCAATTATTCTGGTTTGGATTTTTTTTTCTTTTTAGCAAAGCAAACTGCTTTCCCATGCAGAGTAAGAACAAGGCTGTTAGGATGACTTAAGACAGATAAACATTGCCAACCACACTGCCAAAAGCTTTTCAGCAGCAAACCAAACAATAAAACTCCACTCTGCATGGTGCTGAAGAGTTTCTTAGCTGAAGATGAGGAATGACTTTGACCTTCACTCCCTTCTGAGCCAGTCCTCCTTAACGTCTCACATTGGTGAGTCTCCTCCATTTTGAAGGAAAATCTCTCAGCTCATCTTGGAGTCTCAAAATCTCTTCAGATCAGATCCTTCCCCCCAGAAGTTCTTAAAGTCAAATCAGAAATTAAAGTTTATCAGAAACTAGGCAGGTGTTGCCTGCTTTAAGACTTGAATGTGCTTAAAATTCATCCTTGAAATGTTATACAACTATGTTTTTTTATAGCACTAGGTGCTTTTTTTTTTAAGTTTCTAATTTGGTGTCTTGGGTGTTTTCTTCTTGTTTTTCCTTTCAAGGGCATACTTCAAGTAGAAAAACTTTCCAGAAAAGTGACAAATACACCACTGCATTCATTTTCCCATTAAATAAAGTTTTCATCTAGAACGACTCTTAGATTTTCAAGGCCTTTAGTTGTTTTTGAGCTATTGTCTAATACATCATCTTCTTTAGCTGGTGCTTTTGAAGTGGTCTGGTTTATCTAGACTTTTCATAAAGTATTTCATACCTTCATACTGTTGACTAGTTTAATGGGTTTTCTTATACTTTACTTTTTAAACATTAATCTGCCTATATACTTCTCTGGATTGGGAAATATTCTGCTAATACTTTGTTGAAGAGAAAAACAGAGCCTGAGAGTAGTTACAACAGTAAAAACAGATTATTAGGAACTATTTCCACAAAGGAAAAGAGACCTCAGTATAGAACTGGCTTCAACTCTAAATACAAGATGGACATGTGGGGATTTCTAGGATTGTGTGATGTGGGGGGGGGGGGGGCGGGAGGAGGTGAGGTCAGTGAATGGAATAGAACTAGAGGGAAACATGGCATGTGAAGGAGGATTTCTGGCTAAACTTGACAAGATCCTTGCCTTTAGCACACCAGGGTGATCAAATAGCACCTGGGGGAACTGGGGAATGAGAAATTTGATAAGATGTGTACAAAAGTCCAAAGGTCAAGGCCTAGTTGAGAAGAGGGTTCATAGGAGCCTGACTGAAGTCTGGTCAAAGAGGGAATTTTTGTCTATTCTTTCCTCCACTGTGAAGTCACCAAGAATTACAGAAATTAAATGGCAAAGGCTACAGAGCCAATCCCTGCTCCCTGTCCTTGCTGACCCCTCACTATATAGCCTTTCTACCCACCATTTGCTACTTGTATTGCTGAGCCAGCCATGAAGCCAAGTGCCTGTCCCATAAGTATTTTCTTTGTTTCCCTCAGAGAACTATGAGCTTCTTGATGGCAGGGATCGTGCTTTCTCCTTGCTGTTTCATCTTAATGCCAGGGGCACCTGGGTGGCTCAGTTGGTTGAACACCAGACTCTTGGTTTCAGCTTAGGTCATGATCTCAGAGTCCTGGGATCAAGCTCTGCATCAGGCTCCACGCTCAGCAAATCTGCTCGAGATTCTCTCCCTCTCCTTCTGCCCCTCCCTGTCTCCCCACTCACAGACTCTCTCCAAGATAAATAAATGAATTTTTTAAAAAATAAAATAGAATGCCAAGAGTAGCTTCTCAAAAAATATTCCTTACTTCAAATGATATCATTTTTTTGTCACATGCTAAGATAGTAAATCCAGGGGCTCTTGCAGACCTCAGTTTTACACTGACCAGTATATGGGAACCACCTCCAGATCACATAACTACCCCTAGTTTAGTGGGACAACTTTTCAAAGATTGATCATCTTTTTGTTTCAGTTTCCTCATTTGTAATATATTCCACCAATATATTTCCCCATCTATCACATGGGTCTGTTGTTGAGTGACACATAAATTTCCTCTGTCAAAGTGTCAAAGTATAACCTTGAAAATACCATGACCCTTTTTCCTAAAAGAATGCAAGCACCTAAAACATTCACATTCAAACGACATCATTTTACGCATAAGGGATATGAGCCTGAAAAGCAGCGTGACCTGTTTCTGAAATCCTCATGACCATCTTCAACACATGTAAATTACAGGAAATAATATTTTTAAAAAGCCAACAGTCAATTCAGAAATTTCACACATTGAGTATCCCACACATTTGAAAAGAAAGATGCACTAGAATAGCTGCAAGTGTGTGAAACCTCTTCGTCTCCATGACTTTGTTTTAAATTTACTCAAGATACCAGGCAACTGCACAGGGACCGTGACACCTGGGTGCTGTACTGTAATATTTTACAAATATCAGTTATGCTTAGGTCTCCAGACCTGTCAATCTACAGGAGCACAAGCTTTCAGAGCACTGATAGACTCTTAATTAATCTGCTATTTCTAAGAACATGTTCACCACTCTGCTTCGTCCACTTTGGGGTTTGATTTCACTAGTACAGAGCAAAGATGTTTCTAACTGAAGCACTTGATTTCCCAGAGGAACCATGATTGAAGAGAAACCTTATGCAATGTATACTATTGCTTAAAGTTGTTGCTGACCAATTAAATCTTCAATAATTGAATCCTGTTTTCATTTATACAAAAAGTATACTTTCATCAGCCATTTATTCTGAAAAATATACTTCTTTCAAATTCTCTTCTCACCAGGTACTTGGTTCTCAATGAAAACTTGGTGGTAATAATACCTAAATAGTATTCATGATATGGCCTGTAGCTAACCAGGAATGGAGGTACACTTTTTATGGTCCTCAGTTTACATGTATGGATTTGTATATTTTGGTCTTTTCACCTCTTGCTACAATCTTTTTTTTTTTTAATTGTACTAATTATATGGCACCAAAAGATCATATTTCTTTGAGGGGAAAAGAGAGTGTTTCATGTTAAAGGTAAAATGCAGATTTCCCATTAAAAGGCAAATTCTACATTTCAAAAGGTTGAATAGGCTCATACTTACAGAATCCCAGCTGGTTAAATTTAGAGCACTGGAAAATATCCAATTCAAGAATAGTCTTTGGATTTGGGCCTGTAACATTTTTATTTGATAGTGTATTAGAAAGAAAAAAATACATTTATTTTAAGCTCTTGCCTTTCTGCATATTGTTCTTCTGTGATAGGCAAATTGGTGTTGATCGTGTTGTTGGCCTCAAAACCACTGCTTCCTTTAAGTGATCTATTTCAATTGTATTTTGCCAGTTTAAGGGGCTTCTGTTTGCAAATCTTTAGACTGAAACCCTCCTCTCCTACCTCTCTAAATGTCAAGTGCTTCCTTTTTGGTTTTACCCCCCTGTTTGCAGCCCCATCTTTGTGCTTTAATCCTTTTAAAAAATATGGCAGGGTCACAGGGGCCTAGGCTATTCGTACTCACTGCTGCAGTATGAAACTTTTCTTTGGTAATTTTTCCACTTACTTTCATCCAGCTCGTACTCTGGCTTGAGATGTAACCTGCTGTCCATTACCAACCCCAGAATCCCAGCTGCCATTTCTGCAAATCCACTCTCTTTATCAGTATTCCTCCAATGTGCATCCAAATCACCAAGAGTGGTGATTAAAATGCCTATTTCTGGGCCCCATCCCAGATCTAATGAATCAGAATCTGGGAGTGAGGCCTGGGGATTTGTATTCAAATAAACTCTCTCCAGAAGATTCTGAACTGAGAACCACTGCTCTCTGCTCAGTCAGCCTTCTCGAAAGACGGTAACTTCATAATCTCTGTTAAAGTTGTAGCATGTGTGTACTAGTTGAGGTAGTACTAGAGGTTAAAACAGATTAAAAGCCGAAATCTTTGTGGCTTAACTTAACAGACATGCGGAGGCTAAAAAGCTCTTCTCTGGGGTTTTTATGTGACTAAAATCAACAGAGGCTCTGCCTTTGTCAATACATGTTTCCCAAGATCACCCGACATGCCAAAATCCAGCCTGTCAAACCGAGTAGAAGAGGGTGAAGGATCACCTAGGAGATGTTGATCAGCCTGTCTGGGAAGTGGCTCCCATCACTTCTGCCCATATCCCCATGGCAAAAACTTGAGACTCTTCCTTGATGCCCAAGAAGTGCTGGGAAATGCAGGCTCTGGGTAGCTGCTTCCAAACCACCACCGTGTACCACGGACATGGAGCAGAACTCTGCTGGACTCCTGGCATCTCTGCCACTAAGTGACACCCAGAGGGTAAAGAAACCAAGTGTGTAGTTCCACAACATGATATGGATTATCAGAGGCCTATTATTCAAAGACCCTCACTTCTAGAATTTCGCACCCAAGGATAAAAGCCAGTATCCCCTCATGATTTATCTCTAGAACTTTTTTAATCCTTGATATTTCTTTTTCTTAGAATTTCTATTTTGAAATATAGGCAGATAAAATTTTGAAGACGAGCTATATTAGTACTATAACATATAAAAAATTAGTGCATGAATCTTTCAGTATGTTCCTGATACTTAAAAAGAAAGTTGTATATACACATATAAACGTATATACCATGTATTATGTGTACATTTGTGTACACATTCATATATCTACATTACATATGTACCTGCCACTGGATTTTGGTGTATGTGTATATAACAAAATTCAGTAGCAGGGGATGCCTGGGTGGCTCCGTGGTCGAGCATCTGCCTTCAGCTCAGGTCGTGATCCTGGAGTCCTGGGATTGAGTCCCACATCGGGCTCCCTGCAGGGAGCCTGCTTCTCCCACTGCCTGTGTCTCTGCCTTTCTCTGTGTCTCTCATGAATAAATAAATAAAAATCTTTTAACAAAACCCAGAGGCAAATATATTTCTCATGTATGCAAACTATTGGTTTGTGTCATTTTATTACTAAAGAGATATACAGTATACCAGCCCAAGAAAAATTAGGAACTATGTGGGCAAGTCAACATAAAGGCGATTTGTCAATGCCTTCATGTGCCTTTTGAGGCTTGTATCTTGCCATTCTATCTCTTTCAGATAAAATTGAAGGGGGAAAATCAACCAAGTTTGAAAAATTGCCTTCTAGCTTAAACACTACCCAGTTACATAGGACAACTGTAAGAGACACGTTATTTTAACAAGCACAGCACTATTCTGAAGTTCAACAGTAGAGCTGAAGCTCTCGATCTAAAATGAGCTATGAGTCACTTTTTTTATACATACATTGACTCGCTGGCAGTTTTATCAGAAAATCGTCAGAACCAAACATGCGTGCATTAGGTTTGCCTTTATTCATTTACTGATTTAATTGTTAAATATTCATTGAGCTACGGCTAAGCACAAGACAATCTTCAAAGCACTGAGGAGACAATAGTAAAGTAAAAATGTCAAGAGGGGGCTATCAGACAGGGGTGAGAGAAGGTAAAGTGCTAAGGCTCTGATGGGAGTGTGTACAGGGACACTCGAAGAAGTCGCAGTTTTGGTTCCAGAACCACCACAGTAAAGCAAATCCTGCAGTAAAGCAAGTCAGGTTCATTTTTCAGTTTCCCAGTGCGTGTAAAAGTTATGTTTACACTCTACCCTGGTCTATTAAGTGTGCAATAGCATTACGTCTAGAAAATGTACATACCTTAATTAAAAATACTTTATTGGTAAAAAGTGCTAACCATCATCTGAGTTTTCAATTTTTTTTCAATTTTTCTTTTAGTATAAAAAGAGATACTTGCAACTGTTCCTTTCATTTCAACACTTAGAGGTTATTGCAAGATCATTAATTGGCCTGCTTTTAATATTGTTATATCTCAGGGTCTAGGGAGAGGCCCAAGAAGAGGGGGAGATATGGGGAAATGGCTAGTTGGTGGAGCAATCAGAACACACACAACATTCAGTTCAATGTCTTAATGGGCATGGTTCGTGGTGCCCGAAAACAATTACAATACTAGCGACAAAGATCACTGAGCGCTGGTTACCCATAGATCACCATAACAAACATGATAATGAACACGTTTGAAATATTGCAAGAATTACCAAAAACGTGACACAGATACACAGAGTGAGCAAATGCTATTGGGAGAATGTCACCAACAGACTTGCTCGACACAGTAGTGCCACAAACCTTCAATTTGTAAAAAGCACAGTATCTGCAAAGTGCAGCAAAGCAAAACGCCGTAAAACGAAATAGGCCTCTATCTTCTTTGAGAAATCTCCAACATATGCACATATAAGAAATTTCCCCCATGTGATTTTCAACAATTCACCTACATGGCATCATCTTTCTTGCAAAAATCATCAACTACATACTTTTGTCTGCTGTAATAAAATGGTCAATTAGGAACTATGTTCAACCGCAAAGTAACAGAAACATATAAAAACAAGATCTTAAACAAAATAGGGTACTTTACTTCCTTCATGTAAACTGAAGTCAGAGAGCAGATGTGGGAAGCCTGGTGCAAGGGTTCCATTACATCATCAGGAGCCCAGTCCCCTACCTTTTTGCTTTTCCATTCTTAGTGCATGGATTTCATGTCCAAGTTTACTTTATGGTCCCAATGTGGCCACTACAAGCACTGAGCATTCCAAGTAGAACAGGAAGGCAAATAATCACCTCCTACCTGAATCTCTTCTCCTACTTCCCTAACCCTACTACCAGCTTGGAGGAAACCTCCCCATGAGTCTACCTAACAGCTTCTTTTCCCTTGTCGTTAGTCAATGGTTCATATGGCCTCTTTATTTGCAGGGAGATTAGGAAATATATTTTTACCTTGATACATTGCTGTCCTCAAGATCAGGGTTATATAAGGATAAGGAGAGAATAACAGTAGACCACTGAAAACAAGTAACCATGGTTTCAATTATAAGAGGTGGATACAGATATTCAGCCTCCATTTTACAAGCAAATATGCATCTAAAGTTCTAGTACTCTGTCAATTATTTGTTGTCCCTAGGTTATATAACACCTTTCTCAGTGTATTCATCACTTACTCTTCATCTCTTTTCTTTGAATTCCCACACGTATCTCATCATTTGTAATCTCCTCAGGTTGTGATAATCCTCAGAGAGAACTATAAATAGCATCTCTTCCCTAAAATAATGCAGCAGCAGATAGAAGCCAAATATCATTTTGGCTCCTCGTAAAGACCAAGTTAGAGGGCACAGTTTTGGGTTTATTAGCCAGTAGCTAATACTGGATGGCAAATAATACAGACTTTTTTCTAGCAATGCTGAACTTCTCCTACAGGAAAAGCTCACTCCCCAAAGGCAAACATGCTGCCATTTTTTACAGATTTAACAAGCAGATAAGCCACTCCACTGGCCCGGTACCCAAGTAGTTCATTGTCTTGAACACTTGGAAAGAAACCTGGAGTGTGAGAAAGAAGTTCTCCCCAACCTTTGTGGTGTCTGCGACCCTGGTGGTGCTAAGTAATCATGCCTCTTGGAACTCATGCTCTTTTGTGTATCCTCCCCCATGAATCTTCCTGAACAGAAAGAATATTTCAACTTTAAACCTAAGCCTTAAGCTACCAGCTTCTGGAAAGGCCACATGGAGAAGCTACTTAGAAAGAAAGGGAAACAGAGATGGAAAGGAAAGAAAGAGGGGTCCAGCTGCCCCAGGTTTCCAGTTAAGCCCAGCTTTCTACTGACTCACCTGCTTAACTGCAGTCATATGAGTGACCACCAGCAAGATGAGCAAGACTGTCCAGCTAAGTCAGCCCAGATGGCAAGAAGGGAGCAAATAAATGAAATCATGGCTGTTTTTAGATTGCTAGGTTTTGGCAGAACAATCAATCACCACAGCAATTAAATACTGTTATTTCTTCTACAGTATTCCTTATAGTTTCCTTCTTATCTAGTCTCAGCTTCAGTGGATATTACCACTGAACTTGAAATATTGGCAAGTTCTCAATAAATATTAGCTATTATTATGTAAGCCACCTTGTAAATAGCAAATGTGAGCGTAAATATTCAGAGTAATACCCATTTTTTAGCACTATTTACTGCTAGTTTCCTTCTCAAAATTCTAAAATGATACCTAGTCTTCTTAGTGATCTAAAATTGTCATTTTTATCATCTTCTATCAGTTCTGGTCTTCTCTATTTTTGTACGACACCAGGCTGGTCTTTAATATTTGCTTTCCTCTTAGAAGTTCTTGTGTATAATGTTTCTGCTTCATATTATAAACTTACATATGCGCTGTATTTTTCATCTTCCCATTCTCTTCCTTCCCATTTTCCTGCTTCCAATAAGAAGCTTTGCCAGACGCTAGCCACTGGGCCCTGGGAGTTGGTATTGCCATAGCCTAGTATTTCATAAAATTATATTTGTATGTAGCTGCCATATGCATTTGTCAGTGTCACCTAAATAGGATGGTAATACTTGAGTAAAGTTGAGACCCAGTATTTTCCTCTCTTTGACATTTGCTAATATTGAGAAGTCCATTGAAAGCTCACTGCCTACTTTCATACCTAGACATCCAGCTCTGAGCATAACTACCTGCAAATTATCTTCATGTCAGGTTGTATCTTCTGAACTTCACCAAGACTTGACTCGGATTTTATCATGATATGCCAAAGATATGATATGCTTAGGGCTTAAATTTTCTGAATATTAGATTTCCAATTCTCTAAGTTGATTAGTCCCAGACTCATTCTGGTCTGTAGGAGAAACAAGAGGCACAGTACCAAACACCCACAATACTTTTATGGGCCCATGAAAAAAATTTTTTTCCATGAAATCAGAAGAAAAAAACTGAACTTAAGTTGAAAAACATTAATACGTAATATTAATATATTCATCCATATACCAATGCAGCACTAAAATATAATTTTAAATACTTTCTTATTGGAGGAAGAGACCCATAAAGGCCAAAGTGCCTAGAACGCATGACAGTAATAATGTGGCCCAAGATTTATTAAGCTAATCATTCTCAAAATTTGAAAGGCATTAGAATTTCCTGTGATTTTTCTTTTATGGATTCTCAGCCACAATAGCAGTGATTCTGTTAAGCAAAGCTAGAATAAATCTCAGGAATCTACATTCTTAATGAGCAATTTAGGTAATTCTACTACACACTGAATTAGAGGAAAACTAAGGCAGCAAAAGGAGAAACAATGAAATTTTTGCCTCTAAGGAGCAGAGCTGAGGAATGGGACAAATAAAATATATGTTGCTTTTTGTTGTAGCTTTTCTGTACCAATTGATTTGTCCCTACTACATGCATATGCCTAGTATTCAACTATAGGCCCCAGGATCAGCAGGATACTGGTACTCTTTTGAAATTTTTCTGTCTGTGGGTAGGTTATTCTGCAGGGGAAGAGCACAGATTCAGTGATTTTCTTGTAGTCGACCAAATTGCACACTGGTAAACAAGACATATCAGGTTAACCTTGAAAACAGCTGACATTCCGGTCCAATTGTAGCTGGGTCTGTGTACAAATAGGACCAGTTGGGTAGATGATTAAAATACTAAGCAAAACAAAAAAAAAAAAGAAGAAGAAGAAGAAGAAAAAGAAGAAAAAAGAAAGAAAGAAAGTCAAACTTCAAAATATGAAGATAGATTGATTCTTTTCTGTTATTTTTGAATAGCTTTAGATGATTTCATTTGCCTAAAAGAAAGGTGAAACCAAGATGCACAAGTCAAAGAGAAAATAAGAGATATTATTTGGGTTGGAATGAGTGAAACTAGCCACCTGTGACCCATGTATTCATTAGATGAATCAAAAGCCCTGCAAAGGCAGGCTGCTCTCCATCGATAAGTACTTAGGGTCTTCATCTGATTGCTCACTAGTGAGAGGGTGTGTAACAGCAGCATGTGTGTGTGTGATGTTTGGGGGAGCTGAAATTTATTAAGAATAAGAAGTTCAACCAGATTGCCCAGCAAAAGTCAGCTTCCAGCCAAGCTGATTATGCACAGGCCAGTAAATTATTCTTTAATTAAGATGAATTGAATAACCACCAAAGAATTTGTCAGGGGGCAGGGCCTGAACAAAGCTAGAAATCTTTACCCCATTATAAATAGTAACATCCTCCCTAGGAGAGACCATGATGTGTTCCACAGCATGAACTGGAATTATTGGTTATTCCCTCCAAGTCCCGGGAAATGCAATCCAGTTTTTCATGATTGCAAAGTGCCTCATAACATTCATTATTTTATCTTCACAACAAGCCTGTTGGGCAGCCTGGGGATGTGATTCCCATTTTACACAGGAGGAAACAATCAGAGAGAGATTAAGTAACTCGCCCAATGTTCCAGAATGAAAAAGGATAGACAAGTCCAATTTTGAGCTGTGAATTTCTAGCGTATCATTTAGCTCATTGCTTTGCTTGCCTAAAATCCCAAAATAAATTTGACTGGTCTGAACATCTAAAAAGATATCATAATTAGTTAAATTAAAGATGTCTTGATGGACTTGAATGCTATTTCTTGTCCGCCCACATCCCCCTGGACATGTTCTGTAAAATTTCTTTTCTCAAGGACAGTGTTGATTTAATTGGAAAGAATCGTGTTCTCGTTTCCTATTTTGGCTACCACAGTACCCCCAGCCATATGCACAGTGGCCATCTGGAAAAATCCATTCCTAACTTCGGGGAGTATTGCTTCAGTTTGCCCTGAAACTGTTTACCCACTGGCACTGCTCTTCATTTTCAGAAGCAGTGTGATTTCTACTTGGGATTACTTGAGATTCTGCTTAATAACCAAAACAAACAGTGGTGCATAAGCCTCCATAGAGAATCTGCACACATATTTAGAGAATCCTCCCCCAGTGCTACTCTATAATTTGTTCCTTTTTTTTTTTTTGCAGTTTTTGTTTTTTATAAGAGTTGTTGAATTCAGCTTTTGTCCAATGTATTCATGACTACAAGGCCTTGTTTTTTTTCTTCTCTTTTCTCTTTATCAGACTAAGAAATACTCAAAGGTATAATCAGGTCCTTCCACAGTATTTAATTAGCCGTAATTAAAAGACATCTACACAGTGCTTTCAAAGTCTTTTCTTCTGTTACATTGCTAATGAATTAAGAAATTAATTGGCATGTGAGTTACAATAGAAAATGTCAATGAGAAAATTCTAACTATCTTATAACATTATCCTTTTTTGTGGGTCATGTTCCGTCACTGTTATTAAAGTCAATGTCATTCCCAATCACCAAAAGGAAAAACAACGACAAAAAAGCCAACATGTAAGAATGGTAGGAGGGAGAGGGCAGGGAAAGAGGTAAAGAATGTTCCTATAGACCCAGATTCTAGTTAGATAGTTTTAAATGATTAAATTTCCAACCTATGATATTAGATATTTGGAGATTTGAAAAATTTAAATTTAAAAATATTAAAATTAAATTAAAATTAAATTTTTAAAATTTAAATTTTTCAAATCTCCAAATCTCTTAGGGATAGTGGGCTGAGGGCAGAGGATAGCAAGGAGTGTGGGGAAGAAGATGCCTATTTTCATATCTAGCAACCTGCCTCTTTTGCTTTAATATATATGGCAATATTACACATATGATTAATTCTAACAATAACGAGGTCCCATGAAGGACAGTTTAATAAAGAATTTAGAAAATATTGCCTTTTATTTCCATGTTTAGTCTTTCACAAAGCTATTTTCTATGGACCTATGTAGACTTTATCTTTCCACTTCAAATGATATATCATGATTTTTATTGGGGCAAAACACAGAAATCAAATAAAACAAGAATTATAGGTTAAGGATATGTATGTTTAGCATGTGAAAAGTTTAAACAAATTTATAAGATAATATAAAAATACCAACGCAGGTGGGCAAAGAACATGGACAGAATCATACACAATATTGATGACTAACAAAGATAAAATAGATCAATTTTACTAGTAATCAAAGAAATACAAATCAAAAGGAGATAACCCTTAAGTTCTACATCATTATTAAGAAATTCTTAAAAGTATAATACCCAATGTTTGGAGAGGCTAGGGTGAAATAGATATTCTGATCCATACGTGGTACATCTTTCTGGAGAGCAGTCTGGCTATATGTAGCAAAAGCTTTAGAAATGAGCACATGCTTTGACTCAGTAATTTACTAAGAATTTTTTTCTGAAGAAATTTTCAAAGATGAAGTGAAGAACTTATATAATGACTTATTTATCATAGCAAATATCATAGTAAATTGGTATAAAAAAACAGAAATAATCCAAATGCCAAAAATAAAGTTTAAAATATATGTTGGTCAGGGATGCCTGGGTGGCTCAGCGGTTGAGCACCTGCCTTTGGCCCCATGCGTGATCCTGGAGTCCCAGGATCGAGTCCCACATAGGGTTCCTTGCATGGAGACTGCTTTTCTTTCTGCTTGTTTCTCTCCCTCTCTCCCTCTCTGTGTCTCTCATAAATAAATACAAATTTAAAAAATAAATAAAATATATATTGGTCATCCACATAGGTGAATATTATGTCAAAAAAATTATTTCTGAAGAATATATAATGACATGGAGAAAGACATGATGCAATGTTTTGTGGAAAATAGAATATAAAACTATATTATCCATATTCTTAAAAAATTATGTCTAAGTGTAATATGTAGTATAATATTACATGAAAATATTAACATATACATCAAAAATTAATGTATTACCTATATCAATTACATTAAAATATTAACAGAAGTTATATTGGGGTGGTTGAAATTACCGGAATGTTTCTTTCTCCTCTAATTTTTGTAAAATGCTAAGGAAAATGTGCTATTTTATAATTTAAAAATACGTAACTTATTTTATATATCAAGATTAATATATTTCTTTGGATCAATAAGTACTATAGCAGAAGCATATTTTTAGAATTTGATTTTTGCCATAATTAACTATAACTGAAAATATTTATAGTATTGAATCTGTGTATCAGGAGACTAATGACTGAATATTCAAACCACAGATATTTTAACATTGTAAAGTAATTCTATAATAAATTTTAAAAGACAAATGCCATAACATATCTACCCAACATAATCAGAGAGAGTTTAATTTCCAATTGAATTTTATTTGGAGTCCTTAATTCTATGCTAAACAATTTGGAAATCTACTAATTAATGAATCAGAACAAATGGCATGTGTCGAATGATCATAGCAATAAAGATTAATAATCATTTTCATATATCTTACTATATTTGACCTTCATATTTATAAAAATGAATAATGCTTTTCTGATTACAGATAACAGAGAAATTTGTTAGGGCAAAATTAATGGAGCTTTCCATGGTCTTGGCAAGTCCATGAGGAAACCAGGTCTTTGATTTTGTACCCCTGAATTCTGATCCTGAACCAATGCCCATGCCTATGTTCCATACTAGCATCCTAAAATAATCACTCTCTCTTATCTACTCATATGATTCTGCCAAAAATATGTGCTCTTGAAGTATAACGTCATCTCTAACTGGTGAGTTCGAGAACACATTTCTATTCAAACAGCCTTGGAGACAGTCATGAGCCTGGAGAGGGCTCAAATTTCCACTAGATGGCGTGTAGTCTGCTTCTCACCTTACAAATAGGTTTCAGAATTTGCAGCTATTTGGCGCATTTTTAAAATGTCACTTAACAAAAAAAAAGAAAAGAAAAGAAAAGAAAAAAGAAAGAAAGAAAGAAAGAAAGAAAGAAAAAGAAAAAAACAGATATTACATTCATTTTGCTTTAAAAGCCAATTAATTCAAGGTCTTAAATTATCACTCCCTTTCTGAATTTTTTAAATGATACAGCCGCTCCTATTTTTTATCCCAAACTACAGAAATGACCCTAAAGAGGCACCTGGGTGGCTCGCTTGGTTCAGCCAAAGACTCTTGATTTCAGCTCAGACCATGACCTGAGGGTCCTGGAATCCAGCCCCGCTTAGGGCTATGCACTCAGCAGTAGTCTGTTGGAGATTCTTTCCCTCTCCCTCTCTCTCCCTCCCCCTCTGCACCTCACACACAAACTCATGCTCACTTGCTCGTTTGCTCTCTCTCCTTCTCTGAAATTAATTAATTAAAAAAAAAACTAAAGAAGAAATGACCTCCACGTTCCCCATTTGGGAAGATGGAAGATCTTAGTGTCTCCCCACTCCCTTCTTTGATACCACTTTTCCCTTTCTACCTCCTATAACTGCCAAGGTTACTTCACATGATCAGAGTTGGTAGTATTTACAGTTGGTCAACTTTTGTTCATAGGATGACTCTAAATGATGAAACTATAAATAAGGTTTATAGATTTTATTTATTTATTCATGAGAGACACAGAAAGAGAGGCAGAGACATAGGCAGAGGGAGAAGCAGGCTTCCTGCAGGGAGCCCGATGTAGGACTCGATCCCAGGACTCCAGGATCACCACCTGAGCAGAAGGCAGATGCTCAACCACTGAGCCACCCAGGTGCCCCATGATCTTATTTTGGAAGTTCTAACCCATTCCCCAAAAGAGTACTGTTTCCTCCATATATTATTTTTTTTCCTTCCTATCTTTCTATCTTCCCTCCCTCCCTTGTCTTTGTCTTCCATTTCCTGGGTACTGCAGCTTATAGAATGCCTGTCTCCTGCTTGAATCACCCCAAGTTCCTCAGTGAGATTGGGCTACTCTTGTGCCCAGGCTTTCACTGTCCTCCTTCCCTTCTCAGGCTTACTTCCCCATTAGAGTTCCTAGAGATCACCTCCCAAATAAACTACCTGCCTCTAAACAGCAAGTTTCCTAAAGTGCATCGATCTTTAACTGCCCATTCATATTAACTGTGAAGCAACTGAGGAAATGGTGATAAGGTATTCATTGTGTTGGAAGGTTTCCACTTAACCAACTTTAGAATTTTTTACCCTTGAGATTAACACCTTTACTACCTGTCACAGTCTCTAGTTCCTAAGACACTGCCAGTTCATCTCCAAAACAGTTTTTATTCTATTTCTTTAAAGAAAAATTTTACTACTTAAATAAATTGCTGCAGATGTTAAATTTGCCTGGAGGTAAATGTCTTGACTTCTGCACTGTTGCAGTTTTGGATGGGGGATCAGGGGGTAAGAGGGATAAAACTGAGTTGAAGACAACCTGTAATGCTCTCCCTCCCTGTCATCTATGCTTTACCTGACAGATGAATTGCTTTGGGGTCCTTCAGGGCATAGCAACTGCTTGGCTATAACCCCTTACTGCCCAATTTCAGAAATACTTTGTTTCGGTTCCACTTTAAAGTTCAATTATTCTCCTACATTCAGATAATTGCTAAAATTTGCTACTGATGATGGTTCCCTAGTCTCTTCATTATTGGAGACTTAGACTTTTTTAAGTCAATTGCTTTTTAATCAATTTAAGGATGGCCTCTTTAAAAAAAAATTTACTTTCTTTAAGGGAGAGTGAAAAGGCAGAGAGAGGGGTGGAGGGAGAAGGAGAATCTCAAGCAGACTCCCCACTGAACACAGAACCCCCTGCAGGGTTCAATCTTAGGACCCTGAATCCCAACCAAGAGTCTAATGCTCCATCAACAAAGCCACCCCGGGTGCCCCAAAGCATAGCCTCTTGAAGGAAGGAAAAACATGATCAGAGTACTCTATTACAATGGAAGCCCCCTAACTTTCTTTTTTCAAATAAAGTCATCAATGAAATTTGCTTTATATCTTATATAATCATGAACTATTAAAATAAGATCCCATTTGTAACTGGCGGATTATAAAATATATACAATTTTGGTGCTGAAGGCACCTGACTCAATTTTGATGGGCCTTACTTTTTAATTAAATCTCTACTGCACCCCAAGCTTCATTATAACTTTTTTTATCTCTTTCTTCAGAATCAGAAAGTCATTTGATACTCATTCCAAAAACTTTCGAATCCTAATAGTTCATTAATGGGATCCAGATGTAAGCTGAATGGACTATCAGGGATTGTGGTGATCCATTATGTTTATACTTTCGGGCTTTCTGTGGCTCTGCTGAAATATTAGAAATTATAATTTATTCCTTTTATGCATTAAGTAGTTAATTCATCCTCATGTTATCTGACTCTTCTTTTTGGAGCTGCTTTTTGTTAGTTCTAGAAGTCTCTTGAGAAAACTTTATTAGTTTTAGTTTCTCCTCCACATCCTATCCTTTAATATATCCTTCCAGCTAAAGCAGACAAGGTACTGTGTTGGTTTGGAGGTTTTTTGGTTTGTGTTTTTGTTTTTTTCTCTTCTGTTTAAAAGGAGACTTCATGTAGCAAATTAACTTCTTCCTAGCTTCCCTTTTCACACTTTTGGGAAGGGCTTAATGTGATGTAAATACTGAAAGGCAGATTAATCCTACTTGGGGCTTTTACTGACCCTCCTAGACATAATTCCAAGGGCTCCCCTAGTCAGTGGGACTGCCATCCTCAGCCATGTAGCAATGCACTCAAAGAGTGAGGTCTATTGTTTGCACACAGCCACTCCTTAACAGATGATTACTGACTATGTGATTGAATCCGAGAAGAGCTCTCTACCCATTGGGCCACGTAGCAGGCAGAAAAATGGCTCCTCCAAAGACCTCCACCTCCTAATCCCCAAAATCTATAAATAGGTTTCCTTACATGGCAAAAGGTACTTTACAAATGTAATTAAGACCAGTGACCTTGAGATGGGGAGAAGACCCTGGATCATTCAAGCAGACCCAATCTAACCACATCAGTCCTGAAAAGCAGAGAATCTTTCCCAGCTGTGGTCAGAGAGATGTAGTCTTGCTGGCTTTAAAGATGGAGGAAGAAGCCATGGAATTCAGGTGGCGTCTAGAAGAGAGAAAAATCAAAGACATTCTCTCCAATGCCTCCAATAAAAATGCAGCCCGACTGACACCTTGATTTTAGCCAGCATGACAGACTTCTAACCTACAGAACTGTAATTTAATACATTTGTGTGGTTCTAAGCCACAGAGTTTATGGTAGTTTATCACAGCAGCAAGACAAAATAATATACCTTTGGCCTCCATGCCTGAAATATCCTCACTTTTGTTTCTGCTTGTTGAACAATCTCTTCATCCCCCAGAACCTATCTTAAATGCTACTTCCAAATGAACCCTTTCATGTCTCCCCCTCCCCAAATGAAACAATATTTCCTATTTTTAAGAACTGTTATTGCCTATTTTGATGTTTCTTTTGTATCCCTTTTTTTTTTTTTTTTGCATTTTAAGTGCAGAAGCCAACAAGTTTTATTATTAAGATCTTCAAGGGTAAGGATCTTGTCTTTATTTTTTACCTACCAATGTAACATCTGACCCTGTATGTAAACATTTGTTATAGTTTCCAGGAAATAAAAACTTATAACCACACTTCTATGAACTGAATTTCCATCTTCCCAAATTTATGTTAAAACCTTAACCCCCGATATGACTGTATTTAGAGGTAGAGTCATTAGGAGGTAATTAAAGTTAAATAAAGTTAAAAGCCTCAAATGGGGTCCTAATCTGATAGAACTGTGGCTAAGATAGAACTGTGTACAAGAAGAAAAAGAGAAAGATCTCTGTCTGCCTTATAAGAACAATAATAGGAACAGGAAGAGAATTCTTACCAGAAACTGAATTGTCAGACACTTGGATCTCAGACTTCCCAGCTCTAGCACCATACATGAGAAATAAATTTCTGTTGTGTAAGCCACCCAGTATATTTTGTCATGGCAGCCCCAACAGATTAATTAATAGCCACACCTGTAAAAGATATTGCAATACATTTCTTCATAAAAGGTATATAATCTTATGAAATCCTGTATTATTTAAAAGTATAGGGATGTTGAATTGGATGAAATAAAAGATATATATGATTTTTTCAGCCTTGCTTCTAAGAGGTAATGAATTTAATCCTTATCCTTGCCATGTGTGCTTCTCTTTTTGAGACATATTATTTACAAACTATCCCTCTCTCACAAATGGGCCATCTATTTTGCTTGATCTCATTTGATTATAGTCTTGATCTCATTTGATTATAGTTTCAGGTAATGCACATGAGAGGGATTTAAGTGAATTTTTCTTTTTGTAACAAATTATCTGGGAAGCAACTTAATGCTACCCACTCAAGCAAAAACAAGTCAGCAGATCTTTTGTTTTCCATGTTTACTCTATCTTCATGGTACCCCTACTATTTTGGTAAGAATCATCTGCATTTCAAAATCACTTACAATGGCTTTCTAAAAATTATTCTGTCAATGTGACAGGTACTTGCTGATGAATAATAGGGATTTTGGTATAAACCAAAGACCAATGCTATCAGGTCAAAATATAGAATTCAAGAGGAGGTGCGTTAAATTCAACACCCAAGAATTTCAAGTCTAAGAGCTGTCAAAAGGAGTAGTTTCCCCAACACAACAGTGATAGGCCACAAGAAGAATGTATAATGTGAATGTAACTGAAAACTGAATCGTCTGTGACTTTATGTATCAAGGTTGGCATGATGAATTATAGCTAGAAGTAAAATGATCACATAAACGACAGTATCTAAGTGAAATATGTGCTAGAAAGTTTCTCCTGGAACATCAGTTTTTTTTTTCAAGGATGATCCCTTATAGAATCCACTGAAACTCTGGTGATTTTCAAGGTTGAATGCTTGTAGAAACCTCTGTAGTGGTAATCCAGCTGCAATGAGCAGACAAAGGCAACAAAACTCTATTGAAAAAGGAAGCTGGCATCTTGGTCATTTAGACAAGTTAGATAAAAAGATTAATCCACAGCTTTAAGCAAGAGAAACCTTAGAACTATCCTAGTAACTGACAGTAACATTTTAGAAATGAATGTCACTTCGGTCAAACAAGTGATTCCTTCAAGGTCAGGGAGAACCAGCAATGTCTCTCCAATCATTATACACACTAGACCTTTAACCTGACCTTCACACTTTACTTCCTTCATCTCGAAATTCAATCAACCAAGCTTTCCCAATCAGGAACACCCAACATTATGCAAACCAAGCTACTGTGTTTGTGAATGGATCATTAAATGATGCCTAAGGTGCAAAATAACAGTCCTGAATAACATTTCTGAAAATGTACAAAGGAGGATTCATTTCTCCATTAGGCCAATACCAGAGCGAAGACGATCTTCATCATGGTATGTCGCAGTATTTCATCTGTAGTCCGAGAATCACATACAAACAGTTGTAATGTAGCCGAGAAGATTGTCACTATTGATGCTCCTCAGATGTAGGACATGAGTAGAACAGAGTTCAGCATGACAACTAACCAAATCTGTCATTCACTCATTCATTCATTCATTCATTCATTCAAGTATTCAACATGTAATTGTGGAGAGCTACCCTGTGACAAATGAAGGTCGCAACTGATGGTCCACTTCCACATAGAACAAAGGACCAAGTTGAGGGAAAAATTACAGTTCATAGAAGAGAATTGTCTTTCCAACGCAATAGTATCATCTTTAGTACCCCTGGGAAGTGGTCATCCAGTCTCTGGTTAAAATCTTCCAGGAAGATCTAAAGACAAATTCTCAGATGCAAGAAATCTGCCCCCTAATATTATTTCTGGCAGGCACAATGTTGTATGCTGGTCACATGGCAAGCTCAGTTCAGTTAGCAACTTGAAGGGCTGCCATTCTGCCAGAAGTGGTCTGCAGGATGACAGCAGGGTGTTGGTAGAGCAAATATCTTTGGCTCTGGGCTTTATTTATCAGCGAGAACTGATTGATGGTTCAGCCCATATACACACACTCAGGCTAATGGCTTCATCTTTACAGCTATAAATGTAATGCCGTGTTAATTTGGATAAACGGTTGTTAAGGTTCATATCAGAGGTTTATTTTTTTTCTGTAACCATTTACTTAACATCTTAATTTTTCCCTCTAAAGCCTTCCAATTTAAGTTGTTTAAGGTAATCTCTGTGTGAATACTAGAAAGCATCTGTGTTGTGTCAAGTGTAGGCAAGAGAAACATAATAGTATCAACTTCTAATCTTTCGGTGATATTTTTCTTCTTTCTTGACACTATTTAATGTAACACAGTGAAATAGGATATTTGAACATCAGGGCAAATTTCTGTAATCTCAAACCTCCCTTTCCATTCATTTTGGCTTTTGGCCAGAGAGATAGATAGATAGGCAGATAAATCAATCTACATATTTAATGGACGGTATTTTTACAACTAAATCCCACCCCCTGCTTCAGAATATTCGGTAGCAAAGGGACTCCATTTTGCCAAAGAAATAGCATTATAAGAGGAAATCAGGACACTCGTTTGCAATCCTATGCTCTACCGCAATGGCCCAGTAAGTGCCTGTAGCCCTTTACCTAGAAATCTTTCATTAGGTCAACAGCACGCAATCCAGTGATAAGAAAAGGAGGGCTGGATCCTGTAAATACACACACACACACACACACACACACACACACACACCATGTCTGAAAACTGGCAGTCGCTTTTTTGGTGGAGATGTGTTATTCCAAAATTGGCATAATCACAGTCTCTACCTCGTTTATGACCAGCATAAAAAATTGCATAAAATATCATGCACAGCTGTAGTCAGAAGGAAGATTCAATTTGGGCTTTGTGTAGACTTGACTTGCTGCCAGTGCAGTTATATACATCATCCAGGGCTGCGTTTAAAAGGATAAAATACAGTTTTAATTCTTACAGCAAATTTATTTTGTTAAAGAAAGATAAAAATGTTAAAATAGATCATAAAGAGCATTAGGTCCCTCCCTGCCCCCTGCCCAGTCCATCTTTTGTTAATATAACATTACAGGGTTAGCAAAAGATGAGAAAGCCATAAAATTAAAGGTTAAGACTGCAGTTCTATCTATCCACAGAACGAGAAGTTCTCTGATGTGATCGCGTGCTCCTTTTTGTTACTCAGACAGCCTTGTTGGGAATGTTATACGTGAACAACCTCAAACATCCCTGCTGGTTTCTTTGAGAAATCTCAAAGGCCACAGTGATAGAGAACAGCATGGGTAAGCTGCTGAGGAATAACAACGTTTTCATCTGAAACCCAAAAGCACAATGTAGCATGCAGTTTTACAAGGAGATTTTCTCCACGCCTACGGGGGAAAGGGCTGAGTACCACTGCATCACAGCATCTTTAAACTCTCAAGAGCCTTAAAGGACCAGCTGCTTCATTTCCCAATTGGGGTCCAAAGAAAATAAGTGAGTTGGCAAATGCCACATGGCTGATCATTGACTGAATCAGAACCAGATTCCTATTCTCTGGAATTTGAATACAATGTTCTTTCCATCCGTTAACACTGCTTCGCTTTGCGCTGCTTCACGAAGAGCTTGGCTCCTCGAGGAATGAGTGAGGAGGTCCATTGAGAGACAAAGGGGAAAACTTTTGGTTTCTTATCCGATGGTGTGCTGGAGCCTGTTTGCACGCTCTCGAGAGTTGACTGTTGTCTCTTCTTGACACACATTCAGTGACTTCATGTTGGTAGCTTGAAATGAGCCATGGTGGGAGTGTTTACACCACCAATAGGGGCAAATGCTAGAAATTGGGGTTCTTCCTTTCCCTGGAGCTGATTGCTAAACATGTATCACTACATCATGCCACTTACTGCACTTAGTTCATCAAGGATCAGTCATGACGCTGCTCTCACCTACCGACTGATGCTCATTCTCTCTCATGATCTCCAATAACTACCTCTCAGTCATTTACAACACAGCTTATGAGGAGCTGCTCTGAGGCTCCTTCAGTGCCATATGGATCTTGAGAATAACCTGTTTCTGGAGGGTTAGAGCTCCACCAGCACACCTGAAATCAGGAGGTATGAGAACACACAGCTCCGTCAGTAACTCACAGAAAACTAATATGTCAATAGTTGTCAGAGCTTCAGTTTCCAAAGATTTATTTCTTTTAATCTAAAGAGTGCATTGCTATTTTCAGTTTATATAGATCATGTATAGCTTATCATTAAGCAGAATTTTGCTGCAAGATAGTTTCTTAAGTTTAAGGAAAGAGCTGAGGAAGAAATGTATAGAGAGCTGGCTCAACCACCACCAAGAGGATACTTCTTACCAACAAGAGGCAAGAAAATATAGTTGCTAAGAGCTTTGTAGGCAGGTAGACTTATGTTTGATCCCAGCTCTGGCAGCTATGAGCTGGGCAACTTTGAACAACTTAGTGACCTCTCCATGCCTCACTTTCACGATATGTAGAATGCAAATAAAAATAGTGTCTACCTCTTAAGGTTACTGTATGGATTAAGTGAGATGAAATACATTAAAACCGTCCCCACTTGTCTACCCAAAATTTTGCTCTGGCAATTCTCTCCCTCTCCCTCCTCCTCTCTTTTTTTTTTTTTCCCCTCCATTCAGGGTTTTCTTTCCCACCACTCCAATGACCTCTATTTATCTTGTCAAGGTTACCAGTGACCTCCACAATGCTAAATCCATTGGTCAATTCTTTGTTCTCATCTTACTTGACTTAGCATATGATGCAGCTCATCAAACCCTCCTCCCCAATACACATTCTTCACTTGGCTTTCAGTATCCCAGCCTCTCAGAACTTTCCTCCTCCCTATGGACACTACCAATTCCTGTGTGGTCCTAGGGTGTATAAAGGAGAGTTACACTGTGTTATGATGGATTATAATAGGGACTTTGGATCCTAGTGAGGGAGGTGGAGACCCCGTAAGTGATAATGAGGAGGAAATGTTCAGGCTAGTGTTTTTCAATTTTGGCTGCACATTTGAATCAGCTGAGGAGATTTGGGAACTCACGATGTCCTTCACACAAAGGAACTCAGGATCTCTGGGGGGTGAGACCCAGCATTGTTATGGTTTAAGGCTCCCCAGATGATTACAATGTGCAATCATGTTGACAAACACTGATCTAGATGAAGGAGAAATAAAGGCAGATGCCAAGGAGAGGAAGCACTTTATAGAAAGGCTCCACAGGGGATTTAGCAGGTAAATGAATGCAGAAGACTAAGAAAGGTCAGTGATGCTGAAGCAAAGAACATAAGGAGAATATCACATTTGTACACCAATGACTAACACAAGACAGTGTTATTTAAAAGATGCCACAAAAGGTATATTTATAAAATACTACTTAGAAGTTTTGGAGAAAATAGAGATGATTTGGTTCCATGATAAAGTATATAAAGGTGAAAATTTAAAAAATAGTGTTGTGTTTTAATTGATGGGGAAATTGGAGTCAGATTGGCTGGATTGGAATTCCTACTTCACCACTTTCTTTGACCTTGTGTAAGGTGCCTCTGTTTCCTCATCTGTAATATGTCTATAATAGTAAACATATCTCATAAGTCTCTTGGAGGATTTAGATAATTCAGATACAGCGCTTAGAGCAGCATTTGACACACCTTAAATACACACTAAATGTTGCTTGATGTTGATGATAAAAATGATGGTGCAGGCTTTTGAAAAAAGTTGAGAGAATTAAGCTAGGGAGTTAGCCCATGTTTGTGCTCTCAATTTTCAAAGACCCATGATGGAAGCTAAGTTTTCTTCCTCCAAACAGAACCAACACAAGGAACAGTGCGGATCATGAAAAACTTATCTCTGATTGGTGTGTTCATTCTCCTTGAGGGCATTTCCTTCTTCTCTGTCCTTCAAGACCAGAGTTTTTCTACTTGCAAATACCCCCCAGTAGAAAATGATCTGATAAGCAGTACCATTACTGGGATTACTTTTCTCAGTAGAACTCTATCTTCAAATTTTATCTGAAACTGTGGCATGAAAGGCTTTATCCTCAAAGGAATGTTAGCAATCAGCAAATTAAGTGAGATAATGTAGATGAAATCACTTTTAATTTAAAAATTACAATACAAATATTAACCTTGACATTGGATAGCTTACTTCTGCAAAGCCCTTGAATTGCTTAGGGGAATATCCTGCTTTATTTGTCACATGCTTAGCAAAAAGCAAAACATGGTGAATGTTACTGGAAGGCCAACATTCCTCACTAGTGGCACATTAATCCAGGCTTATAAGAAAGACACCTGACTGCAATGAGCTGCAATGAATATTGTACCAAAAGGCCCATTCACAGATTGCTTGGGAAAGTTTCTGTTCTATGAAAAGCCTTAACAGGAAAATCAAGCCGATTTATTCACAATCTGTGTGATTTGGAAGCAAAGGGAAGAGAGGAAGCACAGGGATACATGTATCCCCAGAATCACAAACCAGTCCACTGTCAAGATCATGTCCTTCCACTTGGGATTTCTACTACTTGCCAATGTATTGCTGGTCCCAAGACACATTTATGGCACCTGCTACGTGACCAGCAACTTCCATGGCACTGGAGACATAAAGATGAATAGGACATACTGAGAAATATGCAAAAGAGTATGGTATGCAGATCACTTAAGTCAATAGATCAGTTTGACAGAGAAATTGCAAAGATGGAAACGGGCATAGGGTGCTGTGAGAGCACAGCTTGCAGCTCACCCTGGAAACCGTTACACCACAAATGTGTCTTAGAAGGTAAGAACCTCTCCAAGGAAAGACATTTGCAATGAATGTTCAAGATAAAGGACAAAACCAAAGCAAACCATGAAGGGCCCACAGTAGCATGCTAGTTATATTCTCTCCCGAGCAGTAGCTCATCCTCAGAATATCTTGGTCTCCTATGAGAAAGCCTTTCCCATCCTTTCCAGATATGGCACAGTATTTCTCTTGACCAAAGGGCAGTCTCATTTTCTCGCTCTTGCCCCTTAAGATGCGTGGCCAGTTGTGTGCATTCACACGCTCAAACACATGCCCTCTGGGTCTGCTTGTATAACCCAAGGATGCCCCTGCACCAGAACAGACATGGTATGGAAATGCAAACAAAATGGATATGTGCAAAGATGTACATTGAAATTATCTACACATTTTAAATAATACCAAAAAGGATTAAGGACATTGTGGTATATATTCATGAAATGAAATGCCCTAAAGCTATTAAAAATACCTAGTTCTGAAATTTTAAGATTAATGGCAGGGGAAATTCTCAGGATATAATGTTTGCTTCTGTTTCTTTGTGTGTGTGTGTGTGTGTGTGTGTGTGTGAGCATATATATGTGTGCATGCATGCTTGTATGTATGTATTCGTATTTCTCAAATTTTCTGCTTTGAGCATAGGCTTTATGCAAACATAAAAGGCAAATATGCATACATATGAATAGATGTGTATGTACGTGCATATAGGTGTGTATAAATGTATATTCACCATTTGTGTTGACATAAGTCCATGCTCAAAGTAGAAAATTTGAGAAATACAAGTAAACAAATACTTAAGTGAATATCATATGTAATCTCAACAGCCAGAGATAATCATTGCTAACATTTAGACACATATTTTTCTAGGCCATTCTCTATACACACTTACTTTTTTAAAAACTAAATTGGAGCACTGGGGGTTTTGTGTCACGTGTGATGCTCATTCTATGGAACGTCACATCAAGAACAATTATCCATATTACCAATTATTCTTTGTGAATTTTACTTTTAACTCAGTATAATATTCCATCTTTTGAATGTACTATAATTTATTTAGCAGTTTCCTTATGGTGGACAGTAATGATTATTATCCTCTTGTTGTTATAAGTGGCTCTTCAATGAACTTCCTTGACCATAAGTCTTTGTTAATATATTCACTTATTTCTTGAGACTGGCTACATAGAAGTAAAATTATCAGGTCAAAAGGTAAATGATTTGTAATGCTTTTGAAATATATTTCCTAAATTGCATTCCAGAAAGGTTATACTGGCTAATGTTCTCACCAATGATGTGCAATAACACTCTTCACTCTGTCTTCAGTGTTATCTTTATCAGTATTGCAAATTTAATTCATGAAAAACTGGATCTCTTTTTCGTTGCTATAATATGTTAAATAAAACAAAGTGTATGAAACGCTATATGATCTCAATGATGTAAATTATACCTAGGGAAAAAAATGAATAGAAGGAAATACATGAAAATGTTTAGTACTTGCTGGTGGAATGATGGATTACTGCTCTTTTCAGATAACAATATTAAAAACAACATATCTACTAATTATTCAAAAGCTACCACGTTTCAGGAAACATGCTAAGTAATTTACATGCAGTCTTTCATTCAATCCTCAAAACTCTACCAAGCTTTATTGTGCCATTTATAGAAGAGTATGACTAAGCCTGGAAAACCAGACAGAGGCCAGGATTTAAACCCAAGCTCAACTAATTCCACAGTTCCTGTTTTTATTTCTTCTCTCTCTACTCTCTGATATTTTTGCTCTTTTTTGCCAAAGAGCATGTGTTCTTTTTAAAGTCATAAGAAGCAACAAAAGTTATTTTTACAGTCATTCAAAAATAAAAGAGTCCCTTACTAAAACTATTGCTGATAAAATTTGACCAGCTTCCCCAGAAAAGCAGCTCGTTCTCCAGCTCAAGGAGGTATGAACATGAAATACTTGGGATGACCCACAATGACCGTGAGTTGCCCAAATGCCAGGGATCATCAGCATCACCACCTGAAGCATCAGTTTCTGACACTCCTGAAACCACACTACATGGGTTGCTGCTTATCCCTGTAGATATTAACTGGGCCATGGCTAGTAGTAACCACTCTGCCCGTGATAAATGCTGCCTCTGTGATCAAAGTGAGTACATTAGGGACATAGTCAAAGTCAAAATCCAAGCTGCTGCCCTTCTCACATCAATAGGATGGTTGTACTTTCTCTGTATTAATAGTAATTTTTATTATTTTAATAATTTTTAAGAAGGTAGCGGACAGGAAGTGATGACACAAATGCGATGTTTTCTCATGTTTATAAATGACAGTTTTGCTTCTATTTAAAGTCCAAATAACAGCTAGACTATTTGCACACAATACTTCCAAGATGCATTACCAATACTAAAAACAAACAAACAAAATACCATATCTGCAAAAGAATCATTCTAACTTGTCTTTTAAATATACATTTGGGTAAATTTTTAAAAACATACTACCTTAATGACCATTTAAGCTATGATAACACATGCTTGCACATAGATGAATACAATAGGTTTTTTATACAATAAGAAAGTGTTTTTCAAACTGTTATTTCTGTTTTGGGTTTTATTAAATCTTGATATGTTAAATATATTGAAAACACAATACACAGAGCAATAAGGAAGAAATAAAGAATATTTGTCTGTGAGTGAAAAGTCCCAAAGCTAACTTTTTTAATATTCAAAGAAAATGTTAATTGTAAATGTAATATATTCAGACACATCGTCAGACATTATATCAATACAGAAATAAGCATTAACAAACCAGACTTTGTTAGTAAATTTTCAGGTGAATATATCCTGTTGACTTTTGCCAGCAGAGAAATAACTTCTTCTGTTATTTCACAGTAACTTCTATTTCTAAAACTACAGATGTCAATGTCCAGGCCCCACTCCCCTGCCCCCATTCCATCTTCTCATTTTATTTTAGCTCCTGTTGTCTGTTAATTGTTTGTCCTCAGTGACAATATGTATCATTGTGCAGAAGCTTTTGGGGGATTCACGTTCTTGAGAAAAGTGCCACTGAGTTGCCCATTTATTGTTTTCCAAGAGCCAACAAACTTCTGGGAATTTGATAAAGTTTTCCTTTTTCCCACTTCCCCTAAAATGTCCAACACATTTATAATAGTTTCACAAAATGTGAGGATTCCTTATTAGAAAAGGAAAGTATTTTAGAAATCATAAGTTCCACTTTTTTAAATTGAGAAACGGAGATTTATTTTCTAAGATTCAAAGAAAAATCATTTGAGATGCCAAAGACAAACCTATACGAAACCACTGCTTAAGTCTTTAAAGGATTCAGGTTTTGCCAAATTATCTGCTTTTACTGGTAATGGTTACTTCCTAGGGTTAGTTGTTACTATGAAGGAAAGCATGGTGGACTGAATGACTTCAGATTACATTGGGCAGGGAAATTAAGAAATTCATATCTCATATAGCCATAATCTTAAAGATATCACTGCTTATTCATTACAGACAATCAAAGATAAATAAAGGAAATTTCAAATACACTGAACCCTATCATATCTGGTCATATAGAGCAATTCTTACAAAGCAAATTATCATCATATATGCTTTATCGCCTAACAGCAATAAAACTCATATTTGTCCCCTTTGTCTGATTGTATTTCATTAATCTCTGTTATCTACTTTATCCATACAACTGATTCTCAGTTGTTAAATGTTAAATTTCAACCACATAAATTGCCTTTATACTAGAAAGAACAATATCTTAGTTTTCTAAAGATGACCAAACCTGGTTCTGGTAACTCTTTTTCTAAGAGTTTCTACCCTCCTTAAAATTCTTAGATCCCAGTCAAGTTCCTAGAATATTTCTTCCCTCAGTCTTTTTCTCCCATAAGAGTCTAGATTTTCTTGTAAATAAAAATGAAAAAAACTAAAGACTCCCTAAATATTTTGGCAATAAAATGAAGTTGACCCAATTCAATTTTTTTTGAGAGAGAGAGAGAAAGAAAGCACAAGTAGTGGGAGGGGCAGAGGGAGAGAGAGAATCTCAAACAGTTGTACACTCAGTGTGGAACTGATGGGGTGGGGGGTGGGCTCAGTCTCACCACCCTGAGATCATGACCCTAAGATCGATCATGACCTGAGCCAAAATCAAGAGTCAGAGGCTTAGCCAACTAAGCCATCTAGATGCCCCTGACCCAATTCTGATTCTAACCTACTTTGTATTCATTCCACAAATATTTAGCAAGCACTGCCATGTGCCAGGTACTGTGTTGAGTACCAAGGACAAAGGTGAGAAAGCAGCACAGAGTCCCTTGATCACACCTGATTCACCCTCTCAATGAGGGAGACTCTTGTTTCACATTGGTGCCTTGTTATTGCCATTTCTCACTCGTGCCCTGGTCTCTGCAAGTGAAAGATGCCACTTTTTACAGCTTATTTAAAAGGACCAGATCATTTGACCATCAAACTAAGTATATTGTAGACAATTATCATATAATCTTGGCTGAAACAAAGGTTAGAGGAACACAAAAAGATTTCATTTTCATTTCTTCGCTGACAGCTTCAGAGCCAAGGGCACTTTGACTGACGCCATGGCTTTTAAGAAATGCCAAGTACAAGACACGTCCACACACTTATTGTGTGGTTTGTGTTTAGAAAAGCCTGGAGGCAAAGGTGGTAGGGGGCATTCTGTCCTTTTTTTTTTTTTACTTTAAATAAATCATGAGCTGATGAGTTCCTCCAAAATTCTTTCTCCACTAGCTAAAAAAGGATGTCATCATATCCAGTCTGTTTTTCTGCAGGGAAAATGTCTGTGTGGGATTCTTAACTATCTTGTGGTCAGAGACCCCTTTGAGAATCATAGAAGGAAATGACCCTATGGATCTGGAGCAGGTGGGATGCTTTTATGTGTAATCAGTACATAGATACAGAATTTTGCATTTAGTCTTAGGAAATCCATCAACCCCAAATTAAGCAACTCCTATCAGAATATTTAAAAGACTACACTTCATAAAGTGTACTCTATAAAAATTGGTATTACTATTACCTGGTGAGGAAAATGCTCCCATAGTGAATGAATCTGGGAAATGCTGAGCTTCAAAAATGATTTTTCACAATGATCTTTATAAATCCTTCAGTCTCTTCATGTGCATGGCACCTTCCTAAAATGATGGGGTGGATATATCTGTTCCTTAGGTGTGCTGGGCATGGACCCCTCCACTTCCAACATCCATACATGAATTGCCTTTTCTAACTGGCTATTCTAATTCTAGAAATGCTCTGAGAAATCATTCATTCCCAATCTTCCTACCATGCTCCCTGATCCATCAACTGAATCTGGATGAAGACCATCTGCTATGACAGAAGTCAATCAATAATGTTAAGATTAATAGCCAATGATTGTTGAGACACAGGCACTAAAAAAAAAAAAAATGCTTCCACTTGGTGTGGATGGAATTTTTCATCTTTTATTTAAACCTTTACCCTCTGAAGTACAATGTGGGCGTGGCTAAGAGCAGGCTTCTAAGCCTGTCTCTGCTTTGGTTTCCTCACATATTAAATATGGATAAAAATGGAATCTACCACATGCCATTACTGTGATAATTAAATGTGTTAGTAAAAGTAAAGGACTTTGATTAGTATCCAGCACAGAGGTGCACAATCAATATTAGCTATAATTTTTATTTTCTATAATTACATTAATATATTTTGTTCCTTAAGTATCACTTGATTATCTCGGAATATTTAATATAGCCACCAAGAGGTGAAGTATTAATATTTTCAAAAGCAGGCAGTGGCTACTTTATCTTGGAATATCTAAATGTAAATTGAAACATTTAGGGGAAAAAGTCAGATATTTGGAAAGAACATCCATTTCTCATCCTGAAAGTTGGATACATTTTCATTTTGTTTTACTCAGATATATAAAGCTACACCAACATTTAGAAACTTGGGTAAAAAGAGTGAAATGAAGATAGATTCTCTCTGCCAACATCTCCCCATCTTCTTACAATACTGCTTTGTCATTATTTAGTTTCTTTAGTGTATGATACAATAAATGACATAATTATGGCCCGAGGCACTTAATGGCAAAAACCACAGCCTACTATTAAAAAAAAAAAAAAGAGTCAAATAAGAGTCATTATTTATATAAAAGGGAAAAAAGCATAAGACTGATAGATGACTCAACCTTAGCTTAATTCCATCCTGACCTGACTCATTATCATAAACCCAACTAGGAGGAATTGGGAAAATTCACTGATTTCTCCTACTGGTCTCCCTTTTCCCATTGCTCTCTTTCCTACTTAAAATCCACTTTCCATCCAATAGCTAGCTTGCTCTCCTGCTTATATCTCTCCAATCACTTCTCATTGCTCTCAGAACAGAATCTTTGATTCAGTCTACAAGGTGTCACATGATATGGCCTGTTGCTGCCCCTAATTCCTCACCTCACACCTCTCTTTCCCACCTTGGACTTTTTCAGTTCTTTGAACCAAGCTCCTTTCTATGTCAGAGCCTTTGCACTTGTCACTGCCTGGAAAGATTCACTCTCAGATCACATGTGCCCTGATTCCATCTGACCATCTGAGCTGCTAAGGGATAGTCAATGACTCTCTTCCAACAGGCATTCCTTGACCTTTCTACATATGGCAGCCCTTCTACCCTTCCTCTCCCTGTTCATTATCTATCACACCATCAGTTTTATTTCCTTAAAGAGCCAATATTTATTTGACATTGCTATTAATGAATATTAGCACTCAAATCACCCTAGTTATCTGCATGACACAAATGAAGTCTTCTATATCCATTCTACTTTAGGGAGAAGTCATTTATTATTATTGGTCTATAAGTTTCAGCCTACAATGATGAACATTAACTCATTGTTTTTTATCATTCACAAAAAACTGCATAACTCTGAACATTAATTTTGAAGCAATCCCTTAGGTATAAGAGTAATAGTAACACATAAAGGAAAGCGAAGCTCACATAGTTCATTTTCAAAGTATTTTACAGTTTTCAAAGAATGGGCCAGTCTACTCTATTGGTGATCCTATGACAAATCTGAAGGATCAAGAATTGATGAAGTCATACAATTTCAGTATTGGAAGAAAACACAAAGCCTTAGAACCAGCCAGTCATCTAATACTTGAATCTCTTCTATAATGTTCCTACCAGGTGTACATTCACCATTAATAAGGAATCTCTTAAGAAAGGAACCCTCTCTTCTTTTGAGATTTCTGACTCTTAGGAAACCTAAAAAGATGAGATAAGACAGGCCTCCCAGTAACTTCTATCCATTGGTCCTATTTCAATACCTTAAATCTCAGTGGAATAAACCTAACCTCTTTTATATGCAACAGCCTTTCAGGTTTCTGAAGACAGTTGTAATATCCCCTTAACTTTTATCTGGGATAACATCTTTAGTCCTTTCAACTATTCTTAATATGCCATCATTTCAAATTCTCACCAGGGAGCAATCTTCTTAATTTACACCACTTTCTCTATGGCCTTCTTAGCAGGTGAAACCCAGAAATAAACCCTTTGCCACAAGTAACTAGATCACTGCAGAATAAAGCAGTCTGTCAAAACCTATGTTCACGATGTCAAAGCAACAACAACAAAGCATATAGAGCCATCTAGGAATTTAAAACCGAGAGAGGGAAAAAAACAAAAGGAAAAAAAAAAAAAAAACATGAGAAAACTGGCCCCTCTTTCATCCCCACCCCCACCATTCTCTAATTATTTCTTGTCTAGTTTGGGTTTGTTTGTTTGTTTTTTAATTAAGTTGCATGGATCACCGTGATAGGTTCTTTCTCCTAAGCTTAAAGAGATAAACCATTCTACTTAGCTCAAACTATATTATCAATATGTAGTTAATTTACAAAAATAGTAATTTCTAAATCAAAACCACAATGAGATGTCACCTCATATCTGTTAGAATGACTATCATCAAAGACAAAGGATAATAAGTGTTGGCAAAGATGTAGAAAAACGAAATGCTTGTGTACTATTGATGGAAATGTAAAGTGTGTAGCCACTAGGGAAAACAGTAATGGAAGTTCTTCAAAAAATTAAAAATTGAACTACCATATGATCCAGCAATCCCACTTCTGTTACCTATCCAAAGGAAATCAGAATCTTGAAAAGATGCCTGCACTTGCACGTTCATTGCAGCACTATTCACAATAGCCAAAACATGGAAACAGCCTGTGTGTCCATCAACAGATGAGTGGACAAAGATGATGTGCTATATACAATGGAATATTATTCACCCATGAGAAAGAAGGAAATCTTGACATTTGTGAAAAGATAGATGGACCTCAAGGGCATTACTCTAAGTAAAATAAGTCTAACAGAGAAAGACAAATACTCTATGATACCATTTATGCGTGGGATCTAAAAAAGTGAAACTCAGAAAAAAAGAGAAAGAAAGAAAGAAAGAAAGAAAGAAAGAAAGAAAGAAAGAAAGAAAGAAAGAAAACAAACAAAATAAGAAAAGAAAAAGAAAAGAAAAGAAAAGAAAAGAAAGGAAAGGAAAAGAAAAGAAAAGAAAAGAAAAGAAAAGAAAAGAAAAGAAAAGAAAAGAAAACTCAGAAACATAGACAAGATGTTGTTTACCAAGGGTGGAAGGGTAAGAGAAGTAGGGAAATGTAGGTGAATGGGTATAAACTTTGGTTTTTAAGTTTATAATATTTGGGGGATCTAATGTATAGTTTACTGATGATAGTAGTTAACAACACTAGTATGGTGTTCTTCAAAGCTGCTAAGAGAGTAAATCTTAAATGCTCTCAGTGCAAAAAAGGAATATTAATTGTCTGAGGGGATGGAGGTGTTAGCTAGTGCTACATTGATAATCATTTTTCAATTAACATATTTACTAAATCAACATGTTGTATATCTTAAGTTTATGTTATATATGTCAATTATATCTCAATAAGTCTGGAAATAATAGCAATTTCTTAGGGCTGAATCTGATATATCAAGTACGCATAAATAAAATACACTAACAACATTGTTAAGGTGAAGAAATTAGTTGATAGAGTAGTTTGCCTAAGGTCACAAGCTAATGACAAAACCAGGATCAGAAGCCAGCCTCCTGATCCAAGGCCCTTGTTACCATATCACATGGCCTCTACCCTAGGGCAGCCTTTTGGATTCCTAAAAAGGACAAATTCTACCATCTTTTTCAAGTTAAAAATGTAGAAACTGAGGGGCACCTGGGTGTCTCAGTCAGTTGGGGGTCAGACTCTTGGTTTCTGTTTAGGTTGCGATCCCAGGGTTGTGGGGTCGAGCCCCACATCAGGCTCCACCCTCAGTGAGGACTCTGCTCCTCCACTCTCTTTTCCCCTCCCCCATCCACTCCTGTATTCTCCCTAAAATGAATGAATAAATCTTAAAAATATATATATATAGAACTAAATCTCAGCTTATTGACTCATCCAAAATTAGAGATTCAGCAGCTGGGAATGTGAACATGGATGTTCTGAGTCCAAGGCAAGGCACTCTTAGACAGTCTGACAGTTTCAGTATTTCACCACTAGCATTGGCCTTAAATATTAATAGTGCCTGGTTTTCTGGGATTTCTGATTTTTTTAACTTGAAATAGTCAACAGAAACTAAATGACCAAAATCTGTTTTCTTGTTGAATGTATTTTTTATAAGCTATTTCTTCTTCCAAGTACACAAGAATACATATTTGTTTTACGTCTTTAGGCAGCGGAAACCATGGAGACAATATGGAAAAGCTTGAGAGGCTAAAAGCACTCATACCAAAGTCATTACTAGGTCCAGATTTTGTTCTATTACAGTTTTACATTAAAATTTTGAAGCTTTTATACAAATTGGGTTCATAAGGAAAATGCTGAGTACATTATTGCATCGATTCTACAGGGGGGTATCAACATGTTTGGGGAAGTTAAACAATCGCTATGGTTTCTTTAATTTATATGTCAAATCATATATGTGCATCTGTTAAAGTGATTCATACTCAAGCTCAGATACATGATAATTTCATCCCTCACCTCCCATCAGGTGAGGGACCAGCAGTTCCAGAAGGCTCCATCATAAAGTCACACAAATCAGTAAATTCAACAGCATCCAAAGTTTAGAAATATAAACATCTTCCAAAACTGGTGGTTCTTCAGCTAGCAGCAGCAGCCAAAATAACAAAAACCATGTCAAAGTCATGAGAATTACAGCAGTTCAGAGAATAACTTAGCACGCAGGGAAGAAATGAAATTATGCTGTACTTAGGTCCCCATTTCCTCCGCAAAGTAATTCTAAAATGAATTTGTGCCAAGCGGGGCTTGAGCCAACATTTCTCCCTCCCACAGCTCACCTTTTCTTAGTTAAAATGTACAAGTTGTGACAGCACCGCCGTGTCCATGGCCTTGTGGTATATGAGCAACAAGAGCAACCAGCAATCATTCTGGGCAAGTGAATGCCAAAAGCAGAGTGGGGGGTGGGGGTAGGGGTTGAAATTGCTTTTGAACGACAGCAGGGTCCTCATTTTCTAATATTAACTACTGATCCCCATTTAGTCATTTGTTTACAATACACAGGAGATAACATTTACCCCTGCCTCAATGCCAGAGCTGCTGGTCTTTTATTACAACACATTCCTAGCACTGATGAAAGCTGGCAAGATCGGCAGATCTGCTCCCTCCACCCCCACCCCCACTCTTGACTCATGGGCTCACCTCTACCTGTGGGAATAAAGAGAGGAGTTCTAGAAGGGGAGCCACCTGGGGAATCAGACAGGGAGCCTTCAGGTACTGAGCGGATAAGGAGAAGGACTCAGGATTGAAACCAATTTCAGTAAATTATACACAAGTTGTGCAAGTTCTGAGAATAAATTGGTGTCACAAGTACCTGGTTGTATCTGTTTCCATTCCATAGCACCTATGAAAGCGTGAATACACCTAAAATTTATATGTACTCATGAATAAAGTTTATTATTAAAATGACATTAACATGGGAAACATTAAAAAGGAGATCCCAAAGCTTTTAAACTATTGCTTAAACAGCCATATTAATTTTGTGTGTGTTTTAGTCCAGCGACATTAGTAATCATGATGAGGCAAATAAATGGAAATGAAAAATACAGTCATGTCTGCAATAGGGGTGGTTTAATACTGTCACCCACACAGCAATTTTAATGTTTCCCAAATGTAGGGTATTTCCATTTTCCCTCTTAAGTGAACTTTACTGTGTTTTGGCATTGATCATGCTACTTTCTCATAGACTCAGTAAGATTGAAAAGGAAAGCAGTGTTTCCCTATGGACCCTCCAACCAACACCTCTACAAATCTTGAATTGTGTTGGGGTCACAGAAAACATGAAAAATGCAAGCAGTGCAGGAGAACAAGCAGAGCAGCTAGCCGGCCCCACCTAACCAGCACATATCTATAGGACTGCCACGTGCAATCACGTTCTGATTATGCGTGGACTGTGTTAGGACAAATTTTTTTCTGCTGAGGATGTGAAGAAACACTGCCAAATAATTATTACTTGGAAGTAACAAATGCCTCTTAGATCAAGTTATTTTTTTCCTGAGTACGCCATTCCTTCTTCCAAAAGTATAGAGGAATGGGTAATCCGTTCTGGCACAGTGAGAAAATGTGAAAATAAAAGAAGCAATTTTGCATTTTCTCTGTATTGGAATACTAGGTCTATTCCACAGGTAATCAACTTTTCTGTGAGTAAAATGTTTTATTTTTCAGGGAGGGTGAACTCTTCAGCAGACAGATGTCAAGCAAAGCCATTTCTTAAGTGAGCTCTTTGCAGAAGTGGTTTGCTTCGCATTAAGGCAGAGTCAGAGCTACAAGAGCCCCATGAGACACCACAACCAAAGCAATTTCTGATATTACTAACTGTCCAAGGGAGAGTCCACACCAAACATAACTGTCAACAGAAGCTACCAATGTCTTACTTTCTTATTGAAACAGAACAGGTTTGAATGCCAGGGGTTCAGGTTCCCGGAGTCATCAACTATCAGATTTAAAGGATGAGTGGAAATGAAAACCATAGTAACATATCCAATTTCAGAGTTATAGTATTTCCACTCAGATACTAATTTTTATATTTCTGCAATCCACAGTCTTTCAGGTTGCCTCTGAAAGGAGCTATCCCATAATACTTACGATTCTCTGTAGGGTAAGACTAGCGGATGAAAAAGAAATCTACTCCTTTAGGAATTGTCAGAGAGCATGGCTATAAACCTTGAGATCACAAAATGCAAAGGTAGCCATGGAGATAGGAAACGCAGACCAGAGACTGATAAAAATCTGCTCTAGGACTTGATATAATCCACTTCTGATGGCAGTGGGATGCTACACAGCCCCCGGTACAGAGCAGGGAAGTAATAAATACCTAGAAGGCAGAGTAAGGCTAGTAATATTAGGAGTATCATTACCATTATTATTTCAGATTCCAAATGTAAAAACGGATAATAAACCTGATTTCTTGCTTTGCTCACATGGATATTACTGAGGTAAGAATGTGCTTTATTTGATAAGTGTTGGATGGAAAAAAAATAACTCACTTCCCTGGAGCCACACCAAGAAACAGATAGTACGTTTCTCCTTGAGCAGCCCCCTTCCATGGACGTGAATGATCAACCAACTTCCCATCTTTCCTTTCAACAGTTCAATATAATTTTTATGATTGTGTTGAAATGTCTTTTAAATCAATCTTCACGCCTCTGGCACCAAAATTAGGAGACAAGGGGAAAAGTTAACATCTCTTCATTTTTAGCTCCATGGTAATTGTGCAGGCTTTTACAAAATTAGAGTTTTTTGCCTGTTGCCGGGTGCTTTGTTTTTAAGTCACATATTTATGAAAATCCAAATCTGACAACGGCAACTTTATCTATTTGGTAGTTTCAACTAAATGAGAATAGGAGAAGGGGTGGGGAGCAATGAGCAGAGTTCATTTCAGGGTCATTCACAAACTTACAACTTTCTCCCACCTGAGTCTTTGTCAGCTGTGACTGAATGGGAAAATCCAGAGGCAACCCCATTAGCCCATGAGGCTGGATTGAGGATACAGATGCCAGAGCCAGTGACCTTGTGCTAGAGGGGTGGTACCCTGGTAGCTCGAGTCTGCACTCCCCCGTCTCCCAGCGACCCAAACACTCTCTGTTACGTTTCCAAAGTCCATGACTTCCAAAGTCATGGCTCCTTTTATAGAATGAATTCCAGGGAAGCCCACAGCCTCTCTCAGTCAGTGAGCAGGAGGAAATGAGGCCTACATCACGGTTTCTGACTCTCAACTCTGCTCACAATTTCCAGACAAACCACTTAACCTCGCTATGCTCCAGTTTCTTTTGTAACCCAGAAACACAGCAATGTGCAACTCTACCTCATGGGATTGTTTTGAGCAGTAATTATAAATACATACATATGTGTACGTGTGTGTGCGTGTGTGTATAAGCACTTTAGCTTTTTTTTAAAAAAAAAAAAGCACTTTAGCTTAATAATGTATTCTAGCAATATTTAAAGATAAAGTTGAAACAATTGAATTGCCTTCAGCTGTAATGCTCTGCTCTCCACACGAAGCTGCTAGTGTTAAATAGCACGACTTAGAGCTGGTCTTCCCAGGTCTCTACCCTTGGGCTTTGCCACTGACTTGCTCTAACTTCCACTTTGGATTCTCTCTGCCTCAATAGTCAACCTTAAAATAATCTCAAGTGATGAACTACCTTGCAGGGCTAAGGAGGAGGGGTGGGGAAGCCAAGGGATTTAATATGTGTAATTGAAAAAAACAACAGACAGGATTCATCCCTCAAATACACACTTGTTATTTCTATTCATATAAATGCAAATTCAGCCCAAGAGTAAAATTGCATGAAATTCTCTGATTTAAGGCATTTGCCTAGTAATAGTCACAGACATTTTTTTTTTCCGGTTTTAGCCAACCAAGTGAAGAACTGGAGGTTTTAGGGAATGTCTATAACGTTGCCCTGAATCACTTGTATGTGGCTTATGTAATTTAAATTGTTTGGGTTATCTATGGATAACGGCAGGCAGAGTTTGGCCATAAACCTTCCAAGCAACCATGACTTCCTGAGCCCCTCTTCTAACAAATATTTCTAACCTGTTTTCCTTGACTCATTGCCAATAAAATGGATGGAACGCTTTCAATTCTCTCTTTTTCTTTCTTGGTCATAGCTTCAGAACCCTAGCGCTGCTTGATTCCCTTCAGTTGCAGATATTGGTGGCTGGACTCAAGGGCCAGGCCCCTGAAAAGTTTCACAGAGGGGACAAACGTAGGGCCAAATTGGACCCTCCGATTCACACCGTGTTTCTCTGAGATGTGTGGTAAGTGTCTGAGGTACTGATAACGCTGCAGCCAAGGTGGTAAAAAAAATAGAGCCAACACATCACTCTCACTGCACTGGAAAGCCATGTGACATCCTGAAGCCAATCATGCTGCAACGCATATTGCTCAGGCCATCACCCTCCTGGGCGCTATGCATTTTAATTGCACGTGCTGCAATTAAAATTGAAGATTTCAAAGAAATTATTGTATTCCTTGTGTTTCCAGATCATTGCCTAGGACTTCTGTGTTCCTTGACAACAGTCTTAGAGACCATTTTTAAGCACCTTTCACTTGAACAGAAAGAAATACATCACCACCAATGAGAAAGCAATGGCGGGGGATACAGATAATGTACCACCTAAAGTTGCTACACAAGTCCAAGGGCCACTATTTACTCAAATCCAATCAAAACGTGAACAGCGCCCCCTGGAGTTGTGCAATAAAGAAACCCTGCAGGATCACAGTTATCCTTCGGGAAATCTTCCTAAATAAAAACAGACTCAAATAAATTAGAAATGGCCACCGAGGAGACATAGTTAGGGTTCTGCTCTCTGGGTCTGACTTTTCATCTTAAACAAGAAGGAAGGTTACTTTCATGAGATCATCTCCAGTATAAACTGTGTTCTTAAACTATGAATTCTGAACCAAATCCAAATAATAAGCGTCGAGTGATGAGACCAATGCAAATGCTTCCCTCTTCCAAGCACTTTGTTAACTAAAATCATATTAGTGAAAACTGAAAGGAATTCCAAATGATCCCTCATTGGTTTAAAGTTGAAGGTAAGAAGTTGGCAAGAAGTAAAATCCCTGGGCTCCCTGACCAGTTTAGTTTCTTTCACAACTGATAATAATACTGCAAAGAAATGAAAGAATGGAACCATCAAGAAAAGCAAAGTTCCACTGAAGCAACATAGGCAGCATTTCAAAAATTACTTTAGAAGGTTTGGTTCCCCCAAGCTGGAAACATATTCTTTGAGCTAAATAACAAAGTCTGCTTTAGAGCAAACACAAACAAAACAATTTCCTTAATTTGGGGGTAAAATACTATGTACTTGACATTATTTTCTGTAATTCTCACATACCATCAGCCAAACCATTTATTAATTATTCAATTAATGGGCTCTACATTCTGTCATTTAATTTATAAAAGTAGTAGGTATGTTTTTTGTGAAGTTTCAAATGTCCCTGTCTACTTCCTTGGTGTAAGATTCTCCTACTGCATATGGTGCCACACCTCTGACTTGAAAACCCCTTGTACCCACATTGGCCAATTGAAATGTGAGCTGAGCTTGGCTTCCTGATAGGAAACTCCAGGTTCATTACATTCAAACATACTTTGTATCCACTTTAAAGACCATAATCCAAGTGGCACTATGATTGCTTATAAACCATGAGCTTTTGTTTTAGGAATATAAACAGAAGGGCAATTCTTAAAATTGTGCAAGTCATCTCAATTTCAAGCATTAGGTATTGGGCTGACAGCCTAATTCGAGTTGGATATTGCTACACAATATTGAGCTCAATTAGATAAATGGAGTTTTACAACAGAGGTAAAAAAATCATAATAGAAATTCAAACACAAGTTACAAAAGTAAATACACACACACCATATTCTATACTTGGGGACATCCAAGAGAGAAGAGAAGGACACAAAGCTTTGCCATTACAAAGTGAATAACATACCCTTTTCCAAAAGAGAATGGATGTAAATTATCTCAGTGTCTCAGGCCTTCCATCCAACACTAAGCTTTGCCCTGAAAAGTCCTTCTGGAATATTCATTTAAATATTCTCCAATATCCCTTATTGGTACAAGGAAGGAGAGGTGTTTCTCCTGACTCTATTTTCATCTGTCCTTTATTAGACTGCACTAAGTACCATGAAGAGAGCTACCAGTGGCTAGCATATTGTATAACACATAGTATATACTCAGTAAATATTTGTTGGATTACTGAATGAAAGAGTTCTCCCCCCCGCCCCCCGACCCTGCCCATGTCCCTTCCTGGCATATGGCAGCAGTAGATAATGTGTATGTAAAATATAGTGCAATTTCAACTGAAGATCAGCTTTTAGGAGTAGAAAAAAAGCTTAGATGGGCTCAAATTCAGTTTTTTGACCAGCAATCCTTTCTGTGTTCCTCATGATCACCATGAATAGGAGTGAACTTCATGGCCATGGCTACGTCCTGTCATGTTTGTATACTTTCCAGCCAGCTAAGAGACTGCCACCTCAGGGCACTTGGGTGGCTCAGTGGTTGAGCATCTGCCTTCCACTCAGGGCATGATCCCAGGGTCCTGGGATCGAGTCCCACATGAGACTCCTTGGAGGGAGCCTGCTTCTCCCTCTGCCTATGTCTCTGCCTCTTTCTCTGTTATCTCTCATGAATAAATAAATAAAATCTTTTAAAAGAGAGAGAAAGAGAGAGAGAGAGAGAGCCTGCCTCCTCTAGGCTGGAAACTAAATGGAAAATTTCATACTTTGACAACATTTAATTAAAGTTCAAAAAGTTAACATATGTGGGTTAAAATAGGAAAAAAAAATATTATATATATTTGTTTTGATCTTGCAAAGGTGTTTCACCCTGACTGCCTCTAGGGAGATTTTTCTAAAAATGTGTATCTGATTTCTTCATTCTATGCTTAAAATTCCCCAAATGCCTCCAGCATAAAGTCAAGATTCACAGGATGATTTGCCAAAAGCTTGATCTGGCCCTTACTTATTCTGCAAACTCATGCCCCAGCACTATTCCCAACAGTAACCACCACCACTGCCAAATAAATCTGTAATACTTGAAGATCCCAAATATACATTTCATTTTTCTTCCTCTTATCATCTCTGTATGAAAATGCTTCTCTCCCCATGCTACAAACTCATTTCCTATGCATGCACACATGCACACACATATGCACACTTCACCAAGCTAAGTTATCTTTATTTTTTTAATTAACTCAGACATCATTCTTCCAAACCTCAAGTTCTCACTCAACCCCTCTTCCCATAATCTGGATTGAGTGGAACTCTTAGATGAATGCTGCACTATTATAACTCGTTTATCTGTTCATTCTCTCCCCTTCCCTAAGCATCTGTAAGGTCTTGGAAGGCAGGGCCTAAGTCAGTGTCTTTGGATTGCTAGCATCTAGCATAATACTTACTATTATTGTCAAAACTCAATAAAAATGGAATAAATGAACAAATATGCCCATGTTTTTATTTGTTTGTACTTCTCCCAAAAGATACTGCGTGGAATTCTTATTAAAACCATTAATCCAATGAATAAAACCAACCAATCAACCAAAGACAAGCAGATTGCTTCCAAATAGATTGGTAGTAAACTGGTTTCCTGAGCTTGCTATACACAAGATTTTGAACTCAACACTGAGCAGATATGCACATCATCACACCCCCACACAGTTTTCTCTTTCTCCAGTCTCCTCTTTGGGGAATATGGATTCTTATTTCCCTTTTCCATGAGAGTACTGTAGGAGATGAAATGGTTTTGCTTGGAACTAGATTGTGAGGAGACATAGCAAACAAGGAGACCAGCATATATCCCAATATCTACATAGCATTGACACACAAAATAAGAGATTCAGAGATAGGCTAAGTACACTATTGACAACTGTGGAATGGCTCTTCATGAACTGTTAATTTTTTTACATAATTGGGAGCTGTTACCACTCTAGAAAATTATCACTTTGATTAAATGCACCCATAGACAGCCTCCTATACTCTGTAGGGGAATACAGTTGGCTTCTTGTATAAGTAGAGAGACAGTGAGAAGCTCAGGCAATATTATGCAGGTTAAATGAACATTATTATGTTACAAATGTCTCTGGTTCAATAAGTCAACAAAATGTGTTGAACAAGTACTTTGTGGCTTCAACTGCTATAGGAGAAAAAACTCTAAAAATGTTCTGATTAAAGCATATTTTTTTTGAATCGGTGACTATTGCAATGTAAACTCAAAAATGCAAACAGATCCTGAGAGTTCATTGGTCAATATATTTTTAGAATAATTTAGTAGATATACTCACTAGTATATATAATTAGTATATATTATTTAGTATACAATTAGTATATATTATTTAGTATATATTATTTAGTGTATATATATATATATATATATATATATATGTAATAGCATATTTTTTAGGGTGTGATCCCAGGACCTTGGGATCACACCCTAAGCTGAAGGCAGAACTCAACCACTGAGCCACCTAGGTGCCCTGTAATAGTATATTTTTACTAAAAAAAAAAGATGTCCTAGTGGGATTTTTTTTTAGAAAAAATATCTAATTTATTTTAGAGAGAGAGAAAGAGCAAGTTGGGGGAGGGCAGAAAGAGAGAGAGACTCCTCAAGCAGACTCCAAGCTAAGCACAGACCCCAACATGGGGCACGATCTCACAATCCTGGGATCATGACCTGAGCTGAATTCAAGAGTCAGAGGCTTAACCAACTGAGCCACCCAGGCACCCCTAATGGAATGCTTTATTTACCTTCTTCTAAGTACTTTTTATAAGCTATTTTACTTCCTGCTTCCTTAATTTTGATATTTTGCTTTGTCAACTCTAAGTTACTTAAGACCAAAAGTGGTTAACTGGGTGAATTCAGAGCCACTTCTGTCAAAATCTTCAGTTCTGTTATTTGAGAGAGAAATTAGCTGTCTGGCCTATTTGCACAACTCACATTAAAATTTCCAATTGGGAAAAACCCTCATAATTTCTAAACTGAGCACTTTTAAATTGCATCTATAGATCTTCCTTGCATGAATGGATATCTGACTTCATATCTAACGATGCTTGCTGCAATGCCTCCTAATAAAATTAAGCAGCTATACCATCAATTAAACTTTTTAAAAGGCAGTATGATGGTGCTCTCTTTGGATGCCACATTGTCTCTGATTTGTTTGGGGACTACTGTGCTTGACTAAGAATGATAACAAATACTTGATAACATTGCAGAGGAAATGTAAATCAACTCAGAGGAGCAACAAAGCATAACCCAGCTGGCATCCAGGGAAATTATTTATTCCCTAAATGTGTTCAATTCAATTTGCTGAAAAGTTTATAAAATTATTTTGGTAACCCTTAACAAAATTCCATTCCTTCTTCTAAAATTCGCCCCATTCAAAATGCAAATGCAAAATAAGTCCTGTGATTAGTTCGCTGTGAGTAAAGTTGTCACTGCTAGCTGAAATCTTTGTGTGCGCCTTGTACTAATTAGGGGAAAAAAGATCAATGAGAATGAAAGAGACCTTTTAGTTCCGTTACTCTCTGACTACTTACCCTTCGAACCAGTAAATGGAGAAACTGCAATTTTCATACTTACCCACAAACTTTGTGAGTGAACACCGGAGTTATCCTGACCTTGTTTAGTAACAAATCTAAGCCGGAGGTTTTGCTTTGCATCCTATATTCTCCTGATACTGCTGCTTTTTGATAGGCAACTTGTAATTAGATTGCATAAATGTTTTACAGCTCATGTTTTAACAAAGATAGTAACTTTCCTGAAACAGATCGTTTTATCTTCCTTTAAAATAATTTAGAACTTTGAAGCATCACTGATATTGGAAGATACAATGCATTACACCATTTAATTAAAATGGTTTAAATTTTGCCTTTAAAATGATCTTTTATTTTAAAATTAACATTAATTTTGATCTTTTTTTCATTAATTTTGATCTTGAGTGTATATATACATATATAATATGGCATTATATATATTATATATTATATTATATATAATATATTATATATTTTATATATTTTCTATATATATTACATATATAATGCTATATGGAGCTTATTTGTGTATTTTGCATTGGTAAAATTCATGGAAAACTCAAAAATACCAGATACATTACCTAAATGAATAAAGTATAAAATTTAGAACCTACCACCTCTGATTCATCCTTCCCAAGAAGCCTACTTGGCATTGAGCATCATCCTGGAAGTGTTAATATCTGTTTGGTGGGAGGCCCATGTAAAATAGGGGATAATTTCTAATGCTTACTAAATAGAACCTACATCTCTCAAGCATATCACATAAGCCCTTGGTTTCAGAAAACTTGGTCAAAAAAGAGTCTGAAAGAACATAATAATTTATACTAACAAAAGTAATATTTAACAGGCATTCAGTAGTCTCTATGTGCATGATTTCTTAAATCTTCACAATAATATATGAGCAGAATACTCCATTGAACAATTGAAGATACTGAAGATCAGGGAAGGGAGGTAACTTGGTAGGTCCTGCAGGAAGCAAATTCTGGAGCCAGATCCAGACCCACGCTATGGGTTCCAGGGCCCCCACTGAGAACCACTATATGATGCTGTGTAAAGACGAAACACTATCTTTTCCCAGAAGAGATGGTTTCTCCTTCTATTTGGTTCATATATACTGGAGAGTTGGTATCTTTAATTCTTGTTTATAACAGGCATCATCTGTGCCTGGATGCAAGACATTATTTCCAGAGTCCATGCTTTTCAGTGCTAATGAACGCTAAATTCTCACCACGATTTACATGAGAACACAGACTACATCTGAGCGAGAGGAATCCCAGGGAAATTAATTTGCTCCCTGAGAACTGTGTGGTAAATAGCAGACAGATTTTCTCCCAAAATGCTTAGCATCTGTAAACAATACACTGAGAACCAAGAGGAGAAAGACTTGGGATAGATTTTATGATGATGTCACATGAGTTTTCAGCAGCGTCAAAAAATCTCTCAGGCCCCAAATAGTGACCAGATAGGACCTAAGCCTTTCTTCAGCCAACACATAGAAAGAAGCCGATAACATTGTGCCCCCATCTATTTTACTTTCTTTTAATTCCCAATGTCTCAAAAATTAGCTTTTCCTCCTCCCTCATAAGGTACACTTTTGTTTTTGTTTCTAAATCACAAAAGATTGGTAACTTTGGCTAATAAAATTGTGTTTTGTTCAGACCAACTCTTGAAATACCTTGGCACAAAGTGGTGGGATGCTATGGGATAACTCCATGGGCTGGGTCAGAGAGCAATGTGTCCTTCATACTACCATCATGTGTCAAGGTCATTTGGTTCTTCTTCTAGTTTATTCTTTATCCCTTTCAATTCTCTCATTTTGTTTCCAGTTGGGTACCACCCTAACAGACAGACAACAACAAAAAACTCTTTTGTGTCTCATTAATTTCTCTACTGACATTTAGCTGTTCCCACTACAGGCTGAACCACCAGGCATATGTCCTTTTGCTAATCTGAGGGCTCCTGATCCCATCCTCACCACAGCTGCCTTGTGACTCCTTATAATCTTGATTCACTTATTATCATGCTTCCTGACGTGGAATAGGAGCTCAAACAACATTTCTTAAACTACTGAATGAACTTGCAATTTATAATGGAACATGAGCATGGGAAGACCTTTCTGGGTAGTGAGTGGATAAAACTGGCAGCATGCATAGTGGTAAAGAACGTGAGCTTTGGGGAAGGGGAGTCTTCACTGTGCATCCCTGCCCAACCACATATTAGCGAAAGCCTTGGGCAGGTCACTCAATCCCCCCAAATTTAGGTTTCCCCATTTCCAAAACTAGAGCAATTAGATAGATGTTCCATACTCAGCTCTGTGCTTGACACCAAGCACATACACAACAATAACTCTTTCTCATAAGTTTTTTTTTTTTTGGTGGTAAGCAGTTAATGCACTACCCTCATAATATAGGAATTCTCATATGAGTCATTGAGTTTGATAAATTCTAGACAAATCTTACAATAGCATTAGAGTTCTGGGGAAGAGTAAGCACTGCTATTCTTTTTTTTTTTCTTTTCTTGGGGTAAAAGTGTTAAATCCAATTCAGAATAATAATAAACAGCCACTAGAAGGGAAGTTCAGCTGCTGAAGAGCTATGTAGTTGTTTTATTTTGCTCAGGTGGAGGAGGTTGTTCATTATGGGACAGCGTTGGCTCCCCAGGTGACTATAATGCCAATGACAGTCTGTCTGGCTTTAACGGCTTCCCCTCAGTTTAGGTGGCTCCTGTGGTAGATTATTAACAGAGTCCCTTTAGCTTGTCCTTGTGTGCAGTGCGGTGAAAATTTTGGGAAAACAAGCTGTGACCACTGGGGACGATTTGCATCTCATCATTTACACACACCCCACCAAGCTTCCAGGCAGCTTGGAAAATTACATAAACACCTCCCAAATCTACTAGGATTGCGGTCCCTCTCAGGTGTCTGATCCGGCAGCTGTCCCCTGTCTGGGGACCTGCGTTGCCAATTGCCTCTCTCTCCTCCATGCTTGCCACATCAGTGAGCAATCATTGCTGCTGACAAGATTTTGATGGTCCGAACACAGAGGTGGGAGCAAAGTTGAAGTGACCAAAAACTTCCCCTGCTGCGGCCTGGCTCAGATTGACCCTGACATTGTTCAGAAATGTGCAGTTAGTGCAAGACGCAGATGCTTGTGTGAGAGCTGCCAAGGCCAACGGAGTTTCTATTTTAGCTGCTGTCCACCATGCAGTGACAGGGGTGCCCTGGGCAAGTGAAAATCGCTGCAGGCACCGGTCAAAACAAGCTCCTTGCATCTTATTATCCCCCTAGTGTGCCTCTCCCATGCCCTTTCCAATCTTTCAGACTTTATCCTCTCTGCTTTTCCCACTCCAGGAATGGATTTATCCCAGGGCTGATTACAGCTAATGGCTGTACGATTTTCATATACTTTTATCCAAGACATATTTATATAAACCCTCCCATCCCTGAGACGTGTGTACAATTTAGAAGTGATGTGCCAACTTGAGGATCACTTGTTCAGCAAACATTTATTGTCCCCTCCCACCCTGTGTTAGGTTGTCATCGTGTCATATTAACAGTGCGCCCCCCCCCTTTTCTTTGCAAGCTTCTGATCATTCTGTTTAAAAAATCTGAGTCCTGATCATAGAATGACTTGCACCTAGGAGAATGTAGTACTCAGGTGTTTGTTTTTTTAATCTCTCTGGCAGATATGCAGCAGCAATGGCAATCTAGTGACAGCAGCTCTTTTAGGTTAATATGAAAAGTTGACTTCCCAGAGTACAAAAAGACCCTTCTCGCTCCCATCCACTCCCCCACATTCCTCTAGAACTCCTACAAAGGTTGAATAGGAATGATTTCATTCAGACATGTTCAAACGTAACTTTCAATCCAGCCAAACTGCAATTCCCTTTTGAGTCTTCTCAGTTCTCCAGGGAGTGTTTTCCTTTAAATATGTTTGGGCTAACTCTGTAAAACTCACCTATGATAACAGTAATTTTGCATTTTGCTCAATTTAATAAAATTTCAGAGAAAAGCTGTTTCGATTTCACAACTTGAAAACGTTAATCAGGCTACCCCTAATCGATACCACGTGTCTCCCTTCACATTTCACCAACAGATTTTTTTTTTTTCAAAGATAGCTACGGAATATAAGAACCAACAAAAAGTATTTGTCTTATCCAGAGCACTTTCCAGAAACACAAACTAAGTTGTATTTGCTCCCAGAAAACTTAAAGAGTCATCATCTTCTAGCAGAACATGCTGACCAGAGAAAGCAAGAGAAGTAAGAGAGGAAAATGAAGATGGTTGGCAACGTCTCTCCGCTTAATTGAATCAACAAGGAAATTCCAAACAGTGTCCTACAGATCCTCTTGAAGCCAAATTGGTTTGGCTGATTCAAAAGTGCCAAGTGGTTCCTACAGGATACTCAGACGTCCTGCTTCCAGCCGGGTCTGCCAACTGGCTTCACTTTCCCTGTGTTGCTGGGTAAGGGGAAAACCTAGTCTTTATGGCACACCTGGAAGTGTGATTATTTGCCAATTTCCGACTATAGAAATGATAAGAATACCACAGCGCTCTGCAAGTTATAGAAACGCCTTCTCACCTATTTTATTTGGTAGCCCTGCAACCCAATGAGGACAAAAATACAGAAGGGATACTGTCATCCCCATCTAAAACTAAGGATTTAAGATTTAGAAGAATCATAGAGCTAAACAGATACAGAACCCAAACTAGAGCTCCTGACATGATTCCAAGTGTGTTGCTTTGTGCTTGTCAGAGAGGGAGGGGAGGGACTCCAGGCATGGACCACCAAAGCCTAGCATTCAGAATATTTGGGGGCAGAGAGAGGTGTCCTCAGAGTTGCTCATCCCTTTTTTTAGCTAGAACCCAATGCTATGAGGAGATCTGGTTTGTAAAGGTTTTGGGAACATAGTAGCTGGCCACTAGCAAGTAGCCAGTTGAAGATGTCAACCCAAAGTGGTCACCACATCCCTTCTCTTTAGCCCCTCTGTGACTTAGAAGTTTCTTAGTCCTGGTTGTTTCCTGGTCACCTCCCCCACACACCTGGATGTCTTTCCCGGGACATTCCAGTCTAAGACTGGTGCATTTGACATCCCCTGGTACCACACTCCACCATCATGGTAGGGTAAGGATTCTTGAGCCAAGACGTGCTAACTGAACAGGTGATTGAGCAATGGTGAATCGTGCATGGGATTTGGAATTAACCTTGGACAAGTCTCTTAACTTCTCCTAGTTCCAATTTTCCTGTCTATAATGGGGGGTGTTACTATATTATTTGAAAAACTCCTGAGAACAATACAAAACTCTAATGGATGAATCTCCTACATATCAGGCATTATTCTACATCCTGTTAGCATAAAGGTAAGTACTATTATGATCCCATTATTCAGATGAAAGAGCTACAAACTTTAGTGACTGGAACAAAGGTATACAACTAATAAGTACCAAAAATGAGATTAGAACCTGGGCTTCCAGATTCATCATGTTATGCTGCTTTCCAATCATCCCAATTTTTCACATATTTCATGGCACTTAAACTGCAAAATCTCTTATGTTGGTTACTTTGGGTAGCAGGATCCAAAATGTCCTATCTCCAGGGATTCAGCACTAAATGTGTCTTCTAGAAATTGTAGGATAATTGCTATGAAAAGTATAGGATGCACGCAGAACTTTGAACAATTATGGATGGGGATCCCTGGGTGGTGCAGCGGTTTGGCGCCTGCCTTTGGCCCAGGGCGCGATCCTGGAGACCCGGGATCGAATCCCACGTCGGGCTCCCGGTGCATGGAGCCTGCTTCTCCCTCTGCCTGTGTCTCTGCTTCTCTCTCTATCTCTCTGTGACTATCATAAATAAATAAAAATTAAAAAAAAAATTAAAAAAAAAATTATGGATGATAAAAGTAAAGCAGAGAAATAGTCAAAGTCAGTCTAGAAAGTTGAATCTCCTGTAGCAAAGGTATGCTGTAAAGATTAAATGGTAAAAAAAAATCTACCAGGTACTTCAAGAGCACTGGCATGAGCTATAGCTATGTACACTCTCACTTTGAAAACTGTTGTTATTAATTGCTCCTCTTTAAGTATCATCTCTGCCAACATGCTGAATAACGACCCTATCCAAGCTGTTGTAGAAAATATAGAACGATGCATGGTTGTTACCTTTTAGATTAATGACAAATAATTCTTAACCAAATAGAACAGCCACACATGATCCTTGTAAAGAGTGTGTTTTAAGCAAGACATTGTTTTGCTCAAGACACAAAGGTATCTCTGACAGTAACACTACGTCTAAACAAATATATAACATCTTACAAGAAACAAAAAATATATTTCAGAGCTGCCAGAAACCTGAGGAAAAGCATTGATGTCTTTCCTGAAAAAAAAACTTATCTCTGTGGCAATTTTATAAGGCTTTTTTTTTTTTATTGATTTCAAGCAAATGGAAAATACAGTTAAAAAAAAAAACAAAACCTGTCTTGGTAGGATTATCAGGGAAATCAAGAAAGTCCATGAACATCCTTGGTGACTGTGTTCCAAGAATCTGACCACAAAGACAACTGTGATATCCCACTGGTCCTCACTCTGTGATTTGAACAAATGCCTGATTTTGCTTACTCCCACACCCGAAGGGAAAATAAAATCCATGAAGTCATTTCATCATTCAGCATCACCTGGTTCAAATTTTTTATGCCGGATCTAGCAAAAATAACTGAGGGATGCTCACCAAAATAATTCCCCTCCTGAAAGACATTTCTATATCCACCATCCTGTCCCTTCCCTCTCCAACCCTGTTGACTAACTTGTGGTTCTGACTAGCTATCGCACACCAGAGTAGGCATATTAACATACCTGGGGGTAAGTGAGGGAGGTAATTTGCCCAAACAAGAGGGGAACAAGCCTAGCATAGCTCGAGGAAATTAACTGCCCCTAAAACAGTCTAGTGAGGTAAGCCTAAATGATTTCTACTTCCTCTAGTGTTGAGTCTTTCATTTCCTCTTGCAGTTAGGCCCAATTTACTAAGCAGTGAGAAGGAATTGCTGTGGTATTTGGCACAAAGCTGCTAAGATGTATAAAATCTCAGTTTGATTACCATATGTTCATTGTGTTAATTTTCTTTCAGCCAAATGCTCCCTAGATCTTCTTTGCTGTCTCTTTTAGCTTCTCCTTAGATTCTTTGGAATTCTAATGTTTTCCTTCCTTTCTCAATAATGCTCTAGTGGGGAGCATGCAAAAGCTCTGTTTTATTCTAGAAATGGCCACAGTAGGAGTAATATTGCACTTCTATGCAGCAGTTGTCCTCATTGTCAGTAATTGTTAAGTCTCATAAAAACGAAGTATGATGTTCATAGGTGGGCCAAGTAATTATCGCAAATATCTGGTTTTGAACAACAGAAAAATGCACACATTGTTTAGAACCTTGTCATATGGTTTATAATGTTTCTTCTAACTCAACCAATGAGAATCCTTCTTAGCCACTTCCATGGTTTGTGACTGGTGTTCGTGGTGTTGGTAGTCGGCACGTTCGAGTAATTCCATGCCAAAACCAAGTGTCATAGAGGGCATCTCAAGGAAGGTGACACCCAAATTTCAATACCAGCAGCAAAATCTTCACTACACTACAATCACTTACTGAATTACTACTATGAACTATGTTGAGTGTCTTTGTGGTGTTGAAAGTCCAGCATGGAAATAATGTGAACATAAATGCCCTTCTATGCTAGATTCCATAATAGAAATACAGAGCACAGTGCAGGGAAGGTCCTAAAGGGTGGAGGGGTAGAGAGGATGGTCAACTCAAACTGGTGACATTTTGTTAATTAGGATCCAAAGACCCCCTTGAATGCCACCATATAACCACCAATAGGCTGGAGGCTTAAGTAAATTCTAATAGACTACTAGGGTTTATATCCACAAGCTTTTGTCTTTACACCCTCCTAAAATCCTTGAATCGACACTAGAACTAAAGCAAAGATGATTAGAAGCCAGAATAGAACAAAACACGACTTAGCAGCATACAGCAGAGAGTGGGCCGGAGAAAATTTTACACAGACAATTTAGGGCAAGGTAAAATATACTAGAGACAAAAGCATGAGAGATATTCAAACACTTTTCACCAAGTGGTCTGTGATTGCTAACATCTGTGCTCCTGGTGCTCTTTAAAAATAAATGCTACAATTAATTTTTTCGATAATAAATACTGGCCTCAACATAAAGGTTACTGAAGGGTAGAAGATCAATTGAGCAGCAGTCACTAAAGACTATCATAGAACAAACTCAGCAAAATTCTATCTAGCTTTCTCCCAAGGAACAGGGCTTAATTATTAAAGTATTCAGGTGCATTCAATTGTCAGATATTTGAAAGTATAAAGATTCCATGGGACGTAAATAAGCAAAGCCCATTCTCTAGCACCTGGGTTTCAGTGGAAATGTCTTGGCAAGACCTCATTCACCCTCAACCTAGCATGACCATCTTCCCGTACTAATTAAAGGTGGAGCAAAGCAGGCTGTCCTGCAAAAGCACAGCCCACAGTATACAGCAGGCACTAGGAAGTGCTTGTTAAGGCAATCCACGAATCCAGGAAGATTTTTCTCTTCTGTATGCATGAGAGTTTTTTTCTTCCAGCTTCTTTCATTGATTTAGGTTTCACACTGAATTACACCAGTTAATGTGAATTCTGCTTTCTTCAAAGGTCCTCTCAATTGGAGGCAATGCCAATGTAATTCTAGGGTTGTCATTAAATCTACAAAAATCATATGACTCACGGATGTTTCTCTCTCTGGGGCTCTTTGCTAGTAGTACACTAGCAGAGCGATTAGTCACTCGTACTACTCAGAAGTCTTGTTAGGTCTGTCGAGCCATGTGACTCACCATCGCTCCTTGTGTTATGGGTGTTCCATCACTGCTTTGACAACACAAGGCATGCAATTTACAAGCATAAAACATTTACACAATTAAAAATAAAATTTATGCCAATATTCTCTAGGATCTGCGTGGGCATTTTTTTTTTAAACTGCATGTTGGCAGAGATGATGTACTTTTGATTTCTGAAAATGAACAGTGTAAGCCAAGACTTACAATTCATAAATAAATTTTTGTGTTTTCCCTGCAGGATATAAATACTCTAAAAATGCTGCCTACAAATTCAAATCTGAGCAGGGAATTCAACCAAATCCAGTGGATCAAGGTGGCATTCTGATAGCACTGAAGGAGTCTCTCTTTTTTTTAATATGCATAACGTCGCTAAGGGCAGACCACAAATGCTCCAAATCCAACCAAGTTGTTAACATAAATAATTTATCAAGTGGCTACCATGAAAACAATCAGCTTACGGTGGGCAACTTTTTTGACCTTCTGTGTTTAGGCTGGACCAAACCTTCAACCTCCCAGAGATTCTTTTTAAGAGCACTAATAACAACGTTGGTAATCATTACATAGTTGAAATTTCTTTCGAAATTCTTTGAAATTTCCCTTTGGGAAATTCTACTTTATGTCTAAACTCAACCTTTCCTGCTTTAGCATCATCTACAAGTTGACTTAAGGAGTGGGTGTTTCAGTTTCCTAACATTTCACAAGATAGGAAAAGAAAAAAATGTATTCTCGTTCAGTTCTGGAGGTCGGAAGACAAAGCCGAGATAAAGGTGGGGCTCTACTCTATTCCTTCTGGAGGCTTCCAGAAAGAATCTATTTCCTTACATGTCCCTGCTCCTAGAGGCCACTGGTGTTGGTTCATCATGACCCCTTTCTCCCATCGTTGCAACCTCTTGCTCCCTTCATATCTCCCCTTCCTGACTCTTATTCTCTTGCCTCCCTCTTAGAAGGAGACTTGTGATGACACTGGGCCTACACGGATAATCCATGATACTCTTGCCATCTCAAAATCCTTAACCATATCTGCAAACTTACCCTTTGACCATGTAAGGTAACACATTCGTAGACTCCAGGGGATTAGGAGGTGGACATTGTAGGGAGGCCATTATTCAGCCTTCCACAGGTGGCACACGAAAAAGAACACAAAAACAGCACCCCTCCACCTATTAGGGACATATTTCCCCCTCTGAAACATTGGAGAATCAGAGATAAAAAGAAGCAATTAGGATGGCACTAACTATGCTGATGCAGCAAACAAGCTGTATTAGGGAGTTGGCTCAGCCATATATTTATGTTATAAAAGGTTGAAGTCTGTATAGAATTAGAGGGTACATTTCTTGACCCTTCCTTCTAGATCCCTATGCATAACATCACTGATGCCCTGTTATTGACCTCTCTAGATGCCTCTACTAAGGCTCAGAGAAAAATACTGACCGGATCAAAGACTTTGCTCCTTAATATCTTTTATGATCACTTTGCAAACTTTCTGACGCAAAGAAGAGACAAACTCAGATAGGCAAATGTTTAAAAAGTGCCTAACTCAGTGTTTAAAAGCGAATTGGCTTGAAAATCCGCATGTGAAATGCAAGTGTTGCACAAATTCTCTTTATTGCTCAAATGCTCCAGAAAGTATCATCCCTAGGGCTGTGCTCTGCCATTTGGAATGAAAATGAGCATCATATGAAAACTTGGGTGTATCTAAAGGTCAGTGGAATTTCAACCAGATGTTTTGCTTCCCCACTGCAGACTTGGCGGTAGGAGGAGTTTATAAATTCCACTTGGGGAAATAAATGTAAATATTTTTTAATAACATATTTTCATTTCAACCTTGGCTCTTCTTTAAAGTTCAAAACACAGCCTCACATTCATTTTTTTTTCTAATGTACTCAACCAGCATTTATTACCACAAGCAGAACATTTAAAAATATCTAAAATTTAACTCCTCAGTCCCCACCCTCCACATCACATCATCCCCTCCCTCTGGCCTCAACCTGATTTCTGCCCTGTCCATCTTAAGAAATGACATTACTTGTGTCACCCAATCCAGAAACCAGGGATGAACTACAGCCTCCTTCCTCTGTCTCATCCCCTACACCCACACTCATTAAATCCCACAATGTATTAAATGAGATTTTTTTCCGGTTCAGACCCAATGTTAAACCTTGTCTCAAACTCTTGTGCCTCACCTGGACAATCACAATAGTTCTCTAACCCACACCTTTGCCTCTCCTCTTACACACTGCTCTGCTCAGTCCTCCAACCTCTAGACAGAGTGAGCTTTCAGAAACCTTAATGTTACAGCACTTCCCTCCCTGAAATTTTTTAGTGGATCCCCATTTTACAGGTTAAAAATACAAACCTCTAGTTGTGATACAAAACACCTTCCATAACCTTCCACCAGCCCTCTCTCTAGCAATACCTTTCTGGCCCTCCCACCCCATTCCTGAACCCCATGACTCAGCTGCGAAACCTCCTCCTTGCAGAGCACTGCAACAAAAATTAGCAAGGCAGGTCCTGCCATTCAAGACTTTATAATCTCTTAGAAGGGATAAAACTGTTCAACTATGTTAAAAAATATATATATAGTTTAATAGTGTCATAAGGGAGGAACAAAGTGCTCTGAGGTTCAAAAGTTAAAGAAAGAACATTTGGGGAGGGGAGAATCAGTGTAGCATTTATAACATACTTTGAGTATAAATTTCACAAAAGGTTATAAAAAAAAATAAAGGGCATTCAAGACAGGAAAGAACACCATTCTGGTCTTTAAAAATCTTCAGTCAGATTTTACAAGTCTTCTTATTCTCATTTAAAGAACCGGGAAATTGTAGGAGATTTCATAATGAGGAAGCTCTGTTAGAGACAATTTCAGTACCTGGAACAGCCTCAGATTCTGCTTGGATAGGTAACCAGGGCAGGGAGAGAACAGAATGTCTTAGAGGGGTTATTTGTAAAACATACAAACAAAAAACTGTGCAGTGAGAAGGAATCTCTCCTTTTTTGGAGCCACTGTTGCTGGCCATGTAATATTTCTATTCATGACTATGATGGACCCACAATTCCTTCCAATCTATCAGCTCCCATTGATTTTGTCTTGATTTCTCTTTCCAACCTAGACCTCATGGCTAGAGGTTCATTCACCCTCTTCCCTATCAACTTCCACTTGCCTAGCAAAACCCCAAACAACATCAATCTAAGTGTCTGCCTCCTCCAATACCAGCCTGAGGCTGGTGGAACCTTTCACACAGACACTTAGTGACATATCACAATAGACTCCAAGATTTCTCTCAACCGAGCTTGCCGTGCCAACCACTCAGGCCTTAAGAGCTGGCTCTCTTGCACCAGATGTCCCCACTCCCTCCCATTTTCAGTAGATTGCTTCACTCCTTCACGGCAAAATGGCATCATTTTAACTCCCCTATCACTGTTAAGAAATGTACCTGTCCTTATCTTCACATCTTAGAGTCCTTATCTTCATATCTCAGGAGAATTTCCCTCCTCCTTACAAAGCAGGTTCTGGTTTAGGAAGTCTGAGTGGGGCCCGACATTGCACCTTCCTAAAGAGTTCCCTGGTGATACCTCTGCGCTGGCCCTGAGATCATGGCCTTTTTTTTTTTTTTTTTTTTTTAATGGAAGTGTAGTTGAAGTGTAGTTGAACAATAGGTTACTTTCAGGTGTACCACATAGTGAGTGATTCAACATTTACATACATTATGAAATGGTCACTAGTTGCCATCTGTCACCATACAAACTTATCGCAATATTATTAACGAGTTATTTTATGACTGCAAAATTACTTATGACTGTACCTCCTAATCCCCTTCACCTACGTCCCCCAATCTCCCATTCTACTCCCCTCTGACAATCACCAGGTTGTTCTCTATATTTATGAGTCTGTTTCTGAATTTTGGTTTGGCTTGGTTTGGTTTTGGTTTGTTTTGTTGTTTAGATTCCACATATAAGTATGAGGCATTTGTCTTTCTCTGACTTCACTTAGTATAATCCCCTCTATATCCATCTGCATTGTTGTAGCTCAATAGATGCAAAAAAAATTTTATGAAATTCAGCATCCATTGATCATAAAAGCCGTGCCACTTTACTTTGATTAGCAAGTCCTAGAACTCATTCCCTACACCATTTCCTTTTCTCCAAACCTGCAATCTTTCCTTCACCATGGATTCTTTCCTCTCAGCCTATGGATAGGTACATCTCCCTGATCTTAAAAAAATAAAAAATAAAAAGCCTCAAATTGATTGAATGAATACATTCCAGTAGGTTCTTCCTCTTGTCACATGGCCCACATTGCAACTTCTCTTTAAAACAAGGCTTCCTAAATATTTAGTCTGTGTGTGTGGTTTTTTTTTTTTCCACTTGTCACTTTTAAGCCTGCTGACGTGCAGCTTCCTCCCCACAAGGACATGGAAATTCCTTTGGTCTGGGCCATCCAAGACCTGCTGGATACTAAACACAACCTATACATTCATCTCATTTCATTCCACATCCCAGTAGCATTTGATTCCTTATTGAAACCTTCTTGTCTGTTGACTTCCAATGTAGCTTCTGACATCACCTCTCTAGCCATTCATTCCCAGACTTCTCAGGGTTTCTACTCGTGACTTAAATGTTAGTTCACCAGGTTTCCGCCCAGAGTAACCTTCCCGTTATTTATTCTCTATCTTCTTAAGAGGCCACATCCATAGATTCAGTCACCATTTATATCTTGACAACTTCTAAACTGATGCTTCCAGTTCAAATCTCTCCCTTGATATCTCAACTCTCATATCCCACTACTTACTCTGACCTTATTCTTAGCAAAGACATTTAAAACTCAGGATTCTAGAACTGAATTCTGGATCTTTCCCCTCAACTTACCTATCCTGTATTTCCTCTCTCAGTGAAAGACATCACCTACTATCCCCACATCAGCAAGAATTATAAGCATCTTATTTCTTCTTCCATACTCCTTATCTCCATATTCCATCGATCTACTTTTTAAAGATTTTATTTTATTTATTTATTTATTTATTTATTTATTTATTTATTTATTTATTTGAAAGAAAGAGAGCATGAGCAGGGTGAGGGGCAGAGGGAGAAGCAGATTCCCTGCTGAGCGGGGAGCCCGATGTGAGGCTTGATCCCAGGACTCTGGGATCATGACCTGAGCTGGAGGCAGATGTTTAACTGACTGAGCCACCTAGGCTCACCCCCTCCCCAATTTTACTTTCTTTAGTATCACCCCAGCTTGTCCTCTCTTCTCCATTCCTATTGCCTCTCATTCACTGTGGGCCTTTCCCACTTCTTTTCTGGAGCAATTAATATTGCTGAGTGCCTTCCAACGCTATCCCAAACAGCAGCACGAGAGTTCTGGCACTGGCATAACTATGATGATGCTACCTCACCACTTAAACACCTTCTAGTACTTGGTTCCATGCTTTCCATAGTGGAGTCCATTCTACTCAGGGCAGCTTACAAGGTCTTTTGGGACCGGGCCACTGCCCTTCTTCTCTTCTGGCTTCCGCTATCTATACAGCACCTAGGACCCAAAGCCCCAGCGACATTGAATTCCTTACATTTTTTTTCAATGAGTCATAACCCCTTCTTGCTCATTCCACTAATTTAGCTTGGATTAACCTTTCCAGCCCGCCACTGCCACCCTGATTCTTCACCAAAATAGTTCCTGGTCACCTCACAAGCCCCACTCAGTCTTCACATCTTCTAGGAAGGCTTCTTCGTTCTTAGTTTTGATTAGAGCCCTTCCTACATTCTCCCATAAGATCTTATTTCAGCGTATTTGCCTCACTTCTGCTGGAGCATAAACTCATTGAGAGTTGCGAATTGGTCTTATCACTGTATCTCCAGAAATTTGCACATAGGTAGCCTTCAATAAATGCTTCTGAATAAATGAATAAATAAATCCTTAATAATTGATATCTGGGCATTGGCAATTCCTGGGCAGGCAGCAGACTTGGGGATATCTTTGAGATAAGACTGGCAATATTTGTACCTAACATGGACTATCTGGATCCTTCCTCTCACCACCCTCCCCACTTTTAAATGTTTCCTCTAAATTCAAAGAAAAGGCATTTGCACAGACAAGAATAAAATCAAGATCTCTAGACTCTCTGGGGGGGGGGGGGCAGGTTTTAAGTCTATAATTGTATTTTATTTATTTGCTTGTTAGTGCATGAAACTATTTTCCTTTTTTCAGAGAACTTGATGAGCTCTTCAGTAATATTTTTTCCATATAAAACCTCAATAATTTTCCTACCTGGAAATAAATATTGGTGTCTAAAGTCCATTTACACTTATGATAAAAGGCCAGGGTTTCAATGCATGATCTGAATGACCATACAAAATATATTCTTGGAGACGAAATTGCACCTCTGATTGTCTCAGTACATAAGCAATGCAGAGAGTTCCTTCTAAAGTTCAGTTTTGGAGGTTGTTTATTCTGCAGCAATTCAAGCTCGGGCCAAACTGATTGTTTTTCTGGTTTAAATTGCATTGTGGACCTCAAGGAAAAGAACATAAACAGTTGGCAAATTTACAGCCTTTAAACAAAATTGCCTTAACTTGAGGGGATTCCCTTAATATTGCTTATGATTTTTTTTTCTTTTTAAGAACTTTCCTGTTTCGCAGGAGTTCAGAACATGAAATGTGACACACAGGGTGTGCTTCAAGCTAAAGTTCTCATAAAACAGCTACAACGACAAAGCAATCTTCTTAATGTAAATCCCTTATGCATTGGATACCACAGTCAAAGTATAGTTCAGGACCTGAAATGACAAATCTCAGATAATGTTGCTCACTTTCCATCAACACTATAATTCTGTCAGCAAAACTAGCATACTATAATCTTAGGCCAGGAAACCGTACCAGGAGGACGTCCAGCAAATATAAAATAACCTAGTCCTTTTGGGAATAAGCTTCACACTCCCTTTGTTCTGCAGCTCAAGTCTTTTGTCTACAATTTCAGCCACCCTTTTGTTAGTATCTCCCATCCCTTTGCTCCTCTCATCACATGCCTGCCCGAACCCCAAAGCTGGAGAACAGCTAACCCTTCCAGAGGGCATACAATACGCTATTCTCAGTACCTTGTGTGTATTAATTCACTTAATAAACACAACAATCCGATCAGGTGGGTGCTCTCACTGCTCCTAGTTCACAGATGAGGAAATCGAGGCACACCTAGTGACTCACCCAAGGTCACAGGGATATTCACTGATGACTGCTTGCCTAGGGCACTCTTCCTCAATATTGGTGAGGTCCAATGGGGACAATTACACAAACAATCAAACTGGTACCATTACAAATTGCAGTCACTATCCTCATCTGGGCCTTCAAAGTGTCTGACAATTTCCTCAGTCAGCATTTTCATTCTCCCAAAACACTGCCTCAACCTTTCCCCTTCCTCACCTTCTACCCCCCCCCCCCCGCCCCCCGCCTCAGCAGGTTAGCGGCCTGCCTACTTCCTAGCAGAAGTAGAAATTATCAGACAGAAACTCCTTTAGCCTCTTATTGCCTGTTACAATGAAAGACAGTCCCCATCTGAGAACTCAGAACGCCATGCTGTCTCTGGATTTCTCAGAGACTCTGTTCTATCAAGTACTCTTCCCACCCCTCTGGCCCTGATTTTTTTTATATTCAACCTCTCTCTCCCCTCTGTTTCTTCTCCACCAGCATTTAAACAAATGTTTGTCTAATTCAGCTTAATTGCTGGCCTCGTATAGCTCACTGACTGGACTTTATGTCTATATCCCCCTTCCTGCCCATCTATTCCTCAACCTTCTTCAGCCTGGCTTTTACCTTCACTACTCCACAGAAGTTGCTCTTATGAGTCACCAACAACACGTCTCTGCCCATATATTAGTTGTCTACTCCATTGCATTCGACACGACTATCACCTATCCTACCAGAAATTGGTCTTTCCCTTTGCTTTTTTGATATCCTGTATTGCTATTTTGTCTCCTTCCTCTTTGGAGACTTCCTAAATCACCTTCATTGACTGCAACTCTTTTATCTTCTCCTTCAATGATGATGGTGCCCTAGACTCTTTTCTTGTGCTATAGCTAGCTCCAGGGAAACTACGTCTACTCCCCTGGCTTCAATTACCATTCATTTACCAGAAGCTCGCAACTCTTCCCACCCAGCTCAGTCAGTTCCATTCTGCTATTCATCTCCACTTAGATGATTCATGTATACGTAAGTTCAAATTTTCTAACATTAACTGCATTCTCTTCCCCAAATCCTGTTCATTCATCAATGTCCCATATCCTTACTTAAATTTTCTTCTACATTATTTCACACATGCGGTCTACCACCAAATTATGTTGATTCCACCTCCTATATAGTTCAGATTCACTCATTGCTCTCCATTGCCAGGGCCACCACTCTAGTTTAGACCATGTTATCATTGCTGGGACTAATTCAAGAATTGGTTAAATTGGTATGCTTTCTGCAATAGGGCCCTTACCTCTGCTCAACTGATTATCTACATTAAAACCAGTATATTCTATCTAAAAAGTAAGTCTGGTGACATCATGGTTTCTATTGCCCTTTAGATGCAATCCAAAATCCAAACTATAGTTTAAAAAACAAAAACACTAAGAACTAGCTCCTACTTATGTCTCTATTTTTGGCGTTGGTCCTCCCTCTCACTGACTCTCTACTCTGTCGTATCTCCAGTCCTTCCCTATGTACCAAGCATTTATTGCACTTAGGAACAGTTTATATGTCACTCCGTTGTCCATTCCTCCCATTATCACCCATCACTTCCTTAAGGCACCCTTCTCTGACCTCTAGACTAAATTCCCTAGTGTGTGCACTCTTTTTCATTTTTCAGAAACTTTATCCCACTATTTATATTCAAGATCTGCTTTTGCCATATGCATATAGGAAGGAAATAGGTCTGTCTGGTGGACATTATATTTCTAGACCAAAATATTTCTAGACCAGACTCTCATACAGATTGTGGGCTATTATTTTTAGTAATCTTGCCATAATTTCTGTGTTATAGTTATTAGCTATCTTCATGGACATTAAAGAAAATGTCACTTTGTTACTTAATCTACTCATGGCATGTCTAATTATACATTACAATGAAAATCATGGAAATGTCAAATAGGGCATCTTTGGTCATATAACCCAATAATGAAAAACCTGCCCATCATTTTTTTTCCAGTTGCAAGGAATATCATGTCTTTGAACATAGAGAATGAAAATGGAAAGTTTTCTCTTTACCTCCATTACGAAATGTGGTATGTGTCTGTGTATGTGCATGTGTGTGTGCGTGTGTGTGTGTGTGTGTGGTAATGCCCACTTTGTTGATAAACATACCCCCTGTCTTATGCCCCTCTCCCCAACAAGGATGTGACTTCCATTTTAGGGTGTTCACTCAAGCATATTATTTTAAGGAAATGAAAATAGGTTTGCAGTTTTCATCAATGAAGGAGACAATTTTCAAAGATACTAATTAGCTGTCAGAAGTAGAAAGTTTGTGGCTTAAAGAAATTTTATTTATTTTTTATATTAAAGTTGGACAAAACTGAGTAATACAAGCTTTTCTAATGTGTTTCTATACCAAAGATAAATATATACTATTTTTCTTTCCAGTGATAACCAACTTGTTTTGTGGAAAGTGAGGTCATTAAAGCATCCAAAATGGTTCCAAATGCCAAGTTTCACACATGACTCTTTGATTCTCAAAGCTGTCATGTGGGTAAAAATCACACTTATCAAAGAAACACGGTAATGACAGCTCAGAGGCTGTGCTGAAACTTGAAAGTAATTGAACCGTTTAACCACCGTTTACTTGCTCAGAATTTCTCCTCAGGAATGACCCCATGGCTAAAAGCCTATGTTCTTGTAGCATGATGAATTCATTGCTTTTTGGATAAGCTCAGCCTATTTTGAGGCATCTCCCAAAACTCAGACTATGCTATCTTCCTGGTGCCCCATGGTAAGGTTTTTATCCAAGCTCTACCTTATCTTGAAGTATAGTGGTTCTCGAACAGTCACCTGCATCAGAAGCACCTAAAGTGTTTGTTAAAACACAGATTGTGGGTTCCATAGCCAGAGGTTCTGATTCAGTGGCAGCTGGTGTGGTTGGAGAATTTGCATTTCAAAGATGTTCTCAGTGATGCTGCTCATCCAGGGCCCACACTGAAAATCCCCGTCCTAAAAATATGCCCTTTTCCACAACACCTAGCATTGTTTCCTACCAGATTTATGTAAATGTTAGTTTCCTCTGGGCCATTACAAACACCTTGTTATCCTTTTGTAATTCCTCAGTGCTGGTACTGATAGAAGTATCATGAAAGCCACATTGTCCTTTTAAGTTATCTAAATTTAATTTTAAATTTAAACAACTTCTTTAAAATTATTTTTTTTAATTAGTCACTTTAGAAAAGTGAAAGGGATGAAGTTAATGTTACTAATATATTTTATTGAACTCAGTATACCCCAAATATTTTCATTCAACATGTCATCAACATAGTAAATATTAATGAGCTATTTTCCCTTTTTTCTTATGTTCAAAGACATATTAAGTCTCTGAAATCTGATATTTCTCACACTTACAGCCTATCTCATTTTGGACTAGCCACATTTCCAGTGTCCCATAGGCACATGTGGCCAGTGGCTACTGTAATAAACAGCACAGCCATAAAATTTTCACTACATTTCCTCATATCTAAATGACCCGTCTGCTGCATTATCAATTTATAACAGATTTTAAGGGGGGGAAAGGAACCATTATATCATTAAATGTATGCATTGATTTTAAAATGCAACGCCAGTATAAGAATTCTCTATTTTTATACATAGAACCATGATGCACTTGCACATATCATGATGTACTTGTTTTTCTCCTGCCACTTTGTCCTATTCATCTCCTCCCCAATCAGCAATCCTTCCGTTCAGCAAGATAATCCATGTTAACAACTTAGTATTGGTACTTCTTTATTTTTTTCTCTATTTGCATATAATCCTATACAAACATACAAACAGAAGTTTGTTCATCTATATTTATTTTATTAAAATAGGATATTGTACCCACCTCTCTGTATAATGCCTTTCTTATTTAATAATAACTCAAGAAAATCTCTGCAAGTCAGCTGGTGTTCGTAATTCATTCTGTGTAATGGTTACTGAAGAGTATGGAGCAGCTCACATAATTCATTATTTCCATTATTGGTGGGCATCTATACTTATCCTGTTCTTGTTTTGAGAAAAATACTATAAAACATTGAATAGATGATAGGCCAATGGACGGAAGGACAGAGAGATAATTCAGGTATCTAGATAGGTAGATATATAAAACAAGCCTGCAGAAAATCCATGTAGAAATGATTGTATTGTTGCATGCTCACTTACTTTTCAAAAAAGCATATATAAAAAAAAAATTTAAAAAAGCATATATATTAATTGGCATTAATAAGATTAATTTCTTTACTGATATTCTAATTTTTTTTAATTAGACTGGAAATCAAAAGGCCTGGAATCCATATCCTGCCCCAAGTAGCCTAGATTGTAACTCGGGTAATAATAATCAGTATGATAAATAGCAACAACTAACATTTATTGAATGTTAGTATGTGACAGGCACCATTCTAAATACTTTACATGTATTAATTCATTCACTTTTTCAAAATCTCCGTAAGCCAGGTACACTCATTTCAGGATTGTTCCCACTTTACAGCTGGGGACACCGAGATCATACCTCGAGTAAATGGCAGAAATGGGATTGAAACCTAGAGGGGATGACTTGAGGCCTAATCTCTTCACTCAGTAAATAAATTAGTAAATCTCTCCATCTCCTCTCTCTTTGAACCTCAGTGCCCTCAACCGTCAAATGAGTACACTAATGCCAGTTCTCGCTAACTTTAGGATTGCTGAGAAGAAATATGAAAGTTGTCTGGAAACCATTGAAAGCTCCAACTAGGGGAGGGAGTCTCATTGCAGCTGGGATAATTGGGTAGGAGTATTTCATCATTTGAAGCTAAAACTGATTAGATAAAGTGTTTTATGCAATAGCAAATTAAGCCATCCTCTGACCACACAGTCTCCTGAAGGTGAGCCTGGACATGCATGTCCCACTAATAGGATATGAACTACGCCTGATTTTCCTAGCCTGCCAACGCACCTGGAATGAGAAAAGCAACCAACCTTTACCCCATTGTGTGGTTTGACCACGTCCTTCCTCTCTCTGCTCCGCTCCTTGCATTTTACTTAATTGGAGCACCAGGCTATAAATCTTACATACTTAAGGGCCAGAAAACTCTCCGGAGCTCTCACACTGAAATTTGTGTGGGAGTTCAGCGATATTGAATTTTCAAATAAAATGATTAACAGGCACCTCTAGGGCAGCCTTAGAGAAAACAATCCTTCCTGAATCTTGCCACCTTCATCTGAAGAAGCTTTTTGTTCTGAGGTTTAATAAAATGGTTGGAAAGTAACCTAGGGATGGGTAAGGAAAAGCAGGTGGAAAGAGGAAAAGCAGGTATTTTCCAGGCTGGAAGCTCCCTTCAGAGACTAACTGCTCTCTGTCCGGGGCCTGACAGGGCTCTTGGAACATGATACTGGGGGGGTTTCAGTCACTTTTTTTTTTTTAAGATTTTATTTATTTATGCATGAGAGATGCAGAGAGAGAGAGGCAGAGACACAGGCAGAGGGAGAAGCAGGCTTCCTGCAGGGAGGCTGAGGAAGGACTTGATCCCAGGAACCTGGGATCACCACCTGAGCCAAAGGCAGATGCTCAACCACTCAGCCACCCAGGTGGCTTAAATTTTAGCTGCAATCAGCTCCCATTATTTTTTTTAGAAACATTTTCTCCAAGATTTTAATAGTTGAAAATGGGTGTACACCTGACCAGAAAGCCTATTTCCTTTTCCATAGCATAATAGCATCTATCAGACTTCATGAAGCAGAGAATTAAAATCAGTTAAAAGGAAGAACATAATCCCATCCAATTCTACCCGCAGACTGAGGCCTACAAGCCTACTATTTGCTGAAACACTGATTTAGATGCCCTGCCAAAGAAATATAGAATGTTTATGGCCTCACACAATAGGAATCTGCCTCATTTATGCAGCAGGAAGATCATTTACAACCAATTTCTAAAAGACACCAAGCGTCAATAATAAATTTTCAAATCAAGGCCAGAAATTGCAATACTCAAAAGGGGACCATTAAGCAATATGAAGTTGTTGTCAGAAGGAGGATTTTCAGGGGCGCCATACCAATTTATAATCCAGAAGCATCTATAAAGTAGTCATGACCGGCTACTGGAAAACCATGACTGGTTTTCCTAGTCTCTGGGAAGGAAGAGGCTTGGCTGTAAAGAGGATCTGGGTCGACAAGCAACAAGGACAGGGCATCTCCCACTGAGACAGCTCAGTGCCAGGCTGGCTGCCCTCCGAGGTGATTGCTGGAACCACACTGCCTTCTCAGCCAGATCCGCTTCTTGGGAGCAATTCACACTTTGTGGTTACAGAGAAGAGGATGAATAAAGCTGCTGGAGGGGATTTCATAGCCAGATCTTCCCCTTTACATTCACCCTTTTGCCTACTCACCCCTTTACCTATGCACACAAACACACACCATACACACACGCACCTACCTCCTCTGTCTCTCTCTCTCTCTCTCTCTCCTCTCTCTCAAGAAACAGGAATTTAAATATGCTAGCCTTTTCTCTCTAAAACATCCCACAACATCCTAGTGTTACTAGGTGCTACTAAAACTTGGAGGAAATGAAAAGTAGGTCCCAGTTACAGAGAAGATTGATTTTTTTTTTTTAAAGATTTGATTTATTTATTCATGAGAAAGGCAGACACGCAGGCAGAGGGGAAGCAGGCTCCCTGTCAGGAGCCTGATGTGGGACTCGATCCCAGGACCCGTGACCATGACCTGAGCCAAAGGCAGACGCTCAACCACCGAGCCACCCAGGTGCCTGGAAAGATCGACGTCTGGGATGGAACACAGCGACGTGGCTGTGTATCCCAGTTCCATCTCTGACGAGCTGTGTGGCTTCCTCAAAGTCACTTGAAACATTTCTAGGTCTCCTCGTCTGTCTTATAAAACAAAATCGTAGTTCATGGGAGGAAGAAATAAGGTCGTGCATGAAAATTCTTTTTTTTTTTTTTTCCGTGAAAATCCTTAAAAAGAATTCAAAAAGTCATAACGGAATTCAGCAACATCACCTGGATCTGGATTTTGTCCCAGTTCCCTGTGACAGAAAACTAGGAGTCAGCAGCAGGAGGGGGTCTGATTCTGACTGGCATTGGAGGAAGTAACGGTACCCACAAAGGGGGACTCTCTTCAAGGAAAGTGGTCACCCAGGGGTCAGAATATGAGAGCTGAAACCTAAGCTCTCCTGCCATGTGTTCTCTGCCTTAATCTCCCTGAGCTTTCCTTCCCTCACCTGTGCAATGGGATCTGCGATAACCAGCTTACAGCATTAGAGGGAATATGAAATAAGAAGACCTATATAAACACGTTCTGTCAACTCTAAGACATTTTCTCACTCTTGGTCTGGCCCCAGACTACACTGTCTTGTTCACTTTCTTCAGGGAATGGCTCCAAGCGGTCATGTTGGGTTTTGTGCTTTGTTTTGGATCCACCCCATTAGAATATCAACTCCCTGAAGGCAGAAGCTTTGTCTTATTAACACCTGTATCACTCGTGTGCACAGCAATCCTGTTCTGAATATTTATCTTGTGTTCCAATTGCTAGACAAGCACACTGGCAGTTGGCCCAGGTGGGGGGCGGGGGGGACTCGAAGCAGGTGAAGTTTGCCTTCACTGACCTATCTCTCCTCATCCTTCTTAGCATCAGAAATGAACAACTGCCTCTTTCCTATGACTGGGGAATCTTCTATGCAGAAAGAAAGCCTAACCCCCCCCCCCCAGAGAAGTTACAGCTACCAGGTATTTGCATGCCAGCCCCCCTTGCGGCTGGGGTGCAGGCACTTGACTAACCTCCATCTCCACACTCACCTGCTGTAGACGCTGACCTGTAAACGGGTCATTTCAAGAAGCGAAGGACCACAGTTTCCATTCTGGCCAGACTGGTAAGAGAGGCAGCTGTGCTGATAGTTCTAGCAGCGGCTAGGGTTGTCAGAAGGAGGAAATGGGTGATACCCATATCCTCCATATCCTTTGAAATGGGTGATATCCATATCCCTGCACCCAGGGATCCCTTTTATGTAGTTTCTATAAACCCTTTAATGCAGGATACCCCAATCCGGGGTCCTGGGTTGGTGATACTGAGGGAGAAGGCTGCTCTAGTTGGCACAAAGGTATATTTTTTACTGGATCGGATCCGTGGCAAGAGTTTGGCCCTTGTTCCTAAATGTATTACCTCCAAGTTTTGTTCTTTTTGGTGTTCTAGATATTGTCCATGTAAAACTTCCTTTAGGTAGTGTATTTTAAATTATCTAAAAATGGTTTTGTTGTTTGAGAAGATCCTCCTCTACCCCAAACAGCCCAGTATCTCCATCGGATTGCATGTGCATGTGATCCTGGTCCCCTAAGGGACTCCTATTAAGCATTCCTACTAGAAATTACCTCCCTTCTCCAGCCTTTCTCCTTCCTCCCAGATCAAACTGCACGTTTCCTGGAGCATTTTCCCTTAGGACCTTACTTTGTATAGGAATAATACGATCCATTAACTCAAGGCAATGTGTTCATTGCTGACACTAACTTAGTATTACCCCCACATCTTAGCAGATACTTTTAATGTGTCAAAGCAAAGGAGAAAGGAATATATTTTTATCATCAGCCTGTGCCCCGGCCTGTGAGGGTTCTACTTTTTGTCTGCAATCACAAAGATCCTGCCTCTATCAAGACGTCTCATATCTAGTCCAACCACAGGTGTCCCATGGACCAAGCATTCAATGACACTGGTGCAGTTTATTGAATCGATGTCTACTTCGTGATTATACACGTATACATGCCCACCCCTACTGAAAATACTTCAATGGCCTTCCATTGCCAAAATAATGCCAGCGAGATCATAGAATTCCTGAATACCTAACAACTGGCTCTTGCAAGCCAACATGAACCACCAGCTCCAGCACAGCACTCTTCTCCCAGCCACTTCTTACTACACACATCACTCTACCCCACGGCTTTTTCCACTTCCTCAGTGAGTCACATTCTTCCTTCTCTCCACACAAACACCAAATCTCTCCATGAACCCATGGGTCAGGATCTCTGTTACAACCTTCCTCAGCTCTGAGATCCTCTCCTTCTGAACTTTATTTCAGTGTATGCATTTGTTCCTTCATTCAACCAATGTGATGTTAAACATCATAAGCAAGCATGATTCTGCAGATGTGATCAGAGTAGCTATGGGCTTCCTTTTTTATGTAGTTTCTTTTTTTATTATTCATTTATGGTAGTCACACACACAGAGAGAGAGAGAGAGAGAGAGAAAGAGAGAGAGGCAGAGACACAGGCAGAGGAAGAAGCAGGCTCCATGCACCGGGAGCCCGATGTGTGGGATTCGATCCCGGGTCCCCAGGATCATGCCCTGGGCCAAAGGCAGGTGCCAAACCACTGCGCCACCCAGGGATCCCTTTTATGTAGTTTCTATAAACCCTTTAATGCAGGAAATTTCAGGGGTTGGTAAGAAAAGAGAACTTTAGTGGCTGAGCAAATCTGCTCAGTTCTTATAACCACAAACATGATAGAATCTATTTTCTCCTGGTTTCTTAGATTACTGAAGCTGGAAGGAATCCCTCCAAATGCTTTCCCTCTGATCCCCATACTCTATGCAGATGCCTCATAAGCTATCTCTGCAAGGTTGAAGTGGGAAGATGGGGAAAACATCCTCCTGGAAAGATAGAGCTACAGGCTCCTCATAGCCATCTCACCGGAGAAGCTCTGCTGTTATATATTTCATATTGCTCTCCCTTATAAGATTTTTGAATAATTTCTATTATGAAAAAGAAAATGTTTGCAAACCAGTTTTTATTGTGTAGGTGTGCAAATTAAGTACTTAAAGAAGTACAGAATAGAGAAAATTGTGTTTCATGGAAAATTTTTGTGTCAGTATCCCTCGCCTGCTTTTCCTTCTTCCCTCCGTGCTCCAACTCCCAGTAAATATTTGAGTTGCCTTTCCAATTTTATTGCATTTCCAAAAATATGAATCCTTTCTGAGACTAGACCATATGGGCTCCAATTAGTATTTGGGTTACACAGTGCTTGCTTAAGGTCACACAGATAATCAATCACAGCACTACGACTTGAATCAGGACTTCTGAGTCATAGTTCACTTTCATTCTGCTTCTTACTTGGTATACTTCTAGCACCAGTGGGAATTTCGCTGCTGCCCAAAGGAAAACAAAAGTCTCACCATCCAAGCATTCCTCCATGAGAAATTCTTTCAGTTGTTAGATAAATAGTGTTTTCTGGAGACTGTAAGGTTACACAATAAAAAATAAATAAATAAATCTGATAAAGATCTATAGAAAAACAGTCTCACTTCTATTTAGCCATCGAGTTTCTTAACTCAGCATGCATCCTTAATACTAAAACCAACTGGACTTCTAAATTCTGATCAGATGCTCAGGATCTGGTGTGCAGTGTGCTCCTGGTCACCTGCCTCTTTTTGTGGGCAATGAAAAGCATCCTTACAGATCAGAAAATTTGAGTTCATATCCCCTTGGTGTCACTTCCTAGACATGTGATCTCAGGCAAGTTATTTTCCATCTCGGAGGCTCAGAGGTAGCCATGCAAATCATATAAGGTGCACTAAGGGTGAGAATGTGCCCCTTACATGGCTAATTGGAAAGATTGAATGAGACATATTCTTGGCATGAAGTAAGTGCTCAAGAAATTATTGCTATGTTACTTCTAATTGACAAATATTTCTATACCAATATTATTAGGACTAAGCCTGATATATATGTAAGGCCTGATCTATTAGTTCAGGAAATAATTTTGCTTCCATTATACAACTAGTTAGTTCATACTATTTAATTTAGTTAAATAAGATGTGCTGTGTTTTTAAATATGTGCCAAACATCAGACCATAAGAAATGACAGAGATTCAGTTCCTGTTTTTAAGGAGCTGACAATCTCAAACATACCGGACAGATGACACCTCCTATGTTCTTAAAGATGTCTTAGAGAGATCTCACCACACAGCTGGCTACTCAGTTCTCATTTCTCTGAACGATTCCTCTGTGTGTGTGTGTGTTTCCAATTCCCTGAGACTCAATGTATCTCCATCTCCTCTTATTTTAGGTGTCAGAAAAAGGAAAGAACAGTTGGTCACCATTCTTCACATAATAAGCCTTAATTCCCTGAGAGTTATTGAGTTATTTCTCTGTCTTCCCTTTCAAGATTAAATAATTCCAATCCCTTTAACCTTTTCTCACAGGTCCTATCTGCCAGCCTTCAGTTTAATCATTTCACTGCTCCCCTCTGGAATCTCTCCAAGTCTTCTGCACTAAATATGTTGCTTTTGCTGTTGAGTTTACTCTTCTAAGCAACTTATTCTTCCACATAAAGCGAGACAAAAGGAAAGCATTTCCGAAAGAAAAGAAAGAGAATAGATAGAAGGATTGATTTCTTACGTAGGGAACTCATATAGCACACCCAGGTTACTTGAAGCCAAGTAACATTTGTTGTCATCACTATCAAGGAGGAAGGGACAAAACCAGAACAGTCTCTACATAGTGCCAATCATTCTGCTTGACAATTATCTAAATTACTTTTAAGCAGATAAGACTATGAACCACAAACTTGAAGCTTTAGTTACACCTGAAATTCTCAGAAGGGTGCTAATAAAATTACTGTTCATGAGATCAAATAGGAATTTTTGATTCTGTAAAATACCTCTGGCTGCCAAGTTGACCATTGAGGTGGTTATGTTATTTACATAGGCTGTGACTTTGTTCAATCCTGGCAAAGCACAAAGGATCTTTCTTTGCATTCTATTAATATAAATTAATATTTTCTGAGCTGAGAAAGCAGCAAATTCTAAGGGGTTCTTAAGAAATGACTTAGAGAGGCTGATCAAATACACACTGATCATAGTATGACACCAACACATTCAGAAAGGAGCAGGTGGGAGAGTTAGAGCTTTAGTAAAGTCTCAAGACATGCACAGTGACTTGTCAGAAATCTTTTGCAAAGATCCTTCCCTGCTTTCTTCTCTTATTGCAATATTGAGCTGAAAACCTGCCCCCCGTGAGCCAGCAGGATGTCTGTGCTTACTCACATACACACACACTTAAGATTCTGCTGACAAGTTTCCAAAGCCCCTGAAGTAACTGAGAAAACTCTTTAGTAGATCACATTCTGCTTTTTCCAGGGACTTCTTTGTTTGAACCCACTATTCAGAAGAAGAAAAAAATGTTTTTCTTTCCCATCTGTTAAAGTAAAAAGTATACAATTGGGTGAAAAGAGTCGATTAGAGTGAGGAGGTAGAGAAACTATTGCTTCCTCTGGGGTGGCTCCAGGAAAACAGGTGGTAGTGGTCATCGAGTTTGATTTCTGAAGCTAGTTTGGCTCTGTCCAGATCCTGGCTGGGCTGAGAGAGGTCTGTCAACAACAGCAGCCATGAGACAACCAACTACATTCTGAAAAAGCCTCCTTGCCAAGTTCTCCGCAGATTCCCTGGATTCTGGGTCCAGAACAAATTAATGATTTTGTGTCAAACCTTCCCAGGGGGGTGTAGTCCCAAAGACTGTTCAATCTATCAAACAATGGCTAAAATTCTAAAACAGTGATCCTTAAATAATCAGGAGTTAGGACGGCCAGGAGCTTATAACCACAGCATCCTAACAAGAAGCACCATTCTGGGTGAAAGCAGAGAGTTTGCTAGCTGTTTAATTGTCAGTGATGACTCATTATATCCCTCATACTCTTGCTGGTCTGTTCTCTAAAGAACCAGGCAGAAGCACACATTCCGGGGTGTTTTCCACCAGATGAAGGAAAGGCATAGGTACACAAAGGCCATTGGCAAGTGTAGGCACAAGTGAGGTCTAGGAACCCTAAAACAATGGATGATTAAAGCCCTAGCATATTAAATAGATTTGTGATGATACATTATAACTTCATAGTTACCATTTTTATGAAAGATTTCAATTATGAAGTGGAACTACAAATCACCTCTGATTTCATTTATTTGGTGGTAAACATAATCTCGTAAATTCTTATCAAGTGCTAAGAAAGTGAAAGCAGAGCACTGATATTGATGTATGTTACTTGGTAGTGGTTATGGAAAGTGGCCAGTAATGCTGGGTTGATAAATCATGGGTAACACGATTTGCTCTCTTTATCCAAATATGTAATTTGGAGACGTATACCAAATTGTTTCAAGGAAACTGCAATTTGCACCATGCCACTGTAATCCATTGCACCTTGGGAAGCAATTTTTATCCCATTTGATTTTGAGAAATAATATTACCAAAACTGAATACTGGCATTTGCAGATTGGGGAGAAAGAGAAAGTAAGGGAAAGGAGAGAAAGATAAGTTAAAAAAAAAAAAACTAAGATTGATGAATTTAAAAAATATCCATCTCTACTGAACAGGTAACATTTTTCAGTAAAGTTTTTCTGCATCCTGAAAAAAAGTAAAATAAAATTCATGCTGACTTTCAAAAGCCAACCATTTAGGTCATTCTTTAAAAAAAAAAAAAAAAAAAAAAAAAAAAAAGGAAAAGAAAAGAAAAGAAAAAAAGATAGCCAGCAGATTAAAGGAGCTCCATTTATAAAAATCAAATGGACCTCTAACAAAGCTCATTTGGGACATGAATAAATCATCTGGTCATGAATTATTTATTGTTATCAAGAAACAAGCTGGGGATTCCAGGAACTGGGCTTTGGGGAGGTGTTGAAGCCAGGCAATGAGCAAGTTCATTGTCACCTACCCACCACGGGAAGTGGGAGGACAGGCCACGGGGTATCACCATCATCTGATGCAGACCATGCAAGGCCCCCACTTGAGTTTCAGGGGATGCTTCAGCAGCATTTACACCCCAGAGCATAAAGTAAATAAAGTTTGATCTGTAGAATTCTACTTTAGAAAACTGCAAATACTTGGTAACAGAATAAGATTTTTTTTTTGAGCATTGATTTTTTTTTTTTAAATATACATAGGGAAGATGAGCTCTGTGCACATTTAAGGGAGCTGCCTAGAAAATACCTGAGTAATACACTGTGAAGAGTTGTCGGACCTACTCATTCCTGGCTCTGGGGGTTGGCTTTCTGCTGGGGCTGGGGCGAGAAGAGAAAAAGGGAGCCTCTCCGATCTAATCAACTAATCAACGTATATGTGTGTTCCAGGTCCAAACTGCTTTGCAGGAACAACAATAATCCCGGCTGGCATTGAAGTGAAAGTGGATGAATGTAACATCTGTCACTGTCACAACGGGGACTGGTGGAAGCCTGCTCAGTGTTCAAAACGCGAATGCCAAGGCAAGCAGACTGTGTAGAAAAAATCCCCCACCGATGAGGAGCTCCTAGGAGAGGATGCTATGGCTTCTACACTGCACACGTTTGAAACAAAACAGAACAAAACAAACTCCTGCCAGCTACAACAGGGTCACCAGCAAAACCTTTTAGGGTTGACAAAAGTGAATATTTTACTAAGAGGAAATTTCTCTCTTTCTCTCTTGCTATATAAAGTATATACAGTATACAGCTATCGAAACCGCTTTTGTAACTGTCCATGCTTGATGGAGACTTGACCACTGGATTTCTGAAACGAAAAGGAAGCAACAGCCTCGTTCAGGCTCCTTCTCTGGTGACACCTCTAGCCTGCCAGCTCACCGTCCGCCCATCTGCTTCATTTTTACTCTTCTGTACCTCATCACCATGGCATTTTTCTCTTGTAGAATTTCTTTTTCATATTTAGAGTCTAAGGGGCCAGAGTTGGCTGCATGGTTAAGCTTGGAGTTGTGTCATATAACCTTTAGTAAAGGGACCTCAGGGGTGAGCACCCTTCCCGACCAGGAAGACGCAGGAGCATCCGACCAATCTCTCCCCTCGGGGGAAACATGCCCTGTAGGGTCAGAAAAAAGAGAGGTACATCCAGGTGGCCCCACGGCTGGGGCAGGGCGGGGAACCGAAGCTTGGTGCAGTTAAGTGGGAGATCGCAATGGAATTCTCACAAACCACACATCTCAGACACAAAACCTTGAAACTGCCAATCAAAAACTAATAAGTGAAGAACACCATGAGCTTGACTAAAGCATCCAAAGGGAGCCAGGAATCCACCATTGTAGCATTAACCACCAGATTTTCTCATGACGCTGAATTTCGGTTCGGTTCGTAGCTTAACACTCTAAACCCACTCGGTCGCCTGGCCCTATACACACCAGACCCAGAGCGAGTAGCCCCACTGTGCATCTGGACCCTTCTGAACACCCCTGGCTTTTGAGTTCAGATTTGGCTGAAAGCCAGGGGTACCCACAGGCAGTTTTTATGGTTTGGGACTGTGTTTGCCATGTTTAAGTAATGACCCCTCAGCCCTAGGTCTAAAACACAGATTCAGGACACTCTTTCCACCTCAAGTGCTGATTTAAATTAAAGCTTAGGGTAGAGTGGGTCTTGCACAATACAATTCCATTTGTTGTACATTTTTTTAAAATGTATATATTAGATACTGAACAACTAAAGTGAACCTTTGAAGCGTCTCAAGGTTGCCCTGGTAATGCTGCTCGTATAGTAACAGAAAAAAAATAAAATACACAGGGTATCTGATGCCACCTCGAGTCAAGTGCATATTTGGCGATTCTTGAAACCACAGGGCACAGTTAGTTGCTTATTCCGCTCTCCTGTCTTGAAAACCCTGGCGCAGGCCTGGCAGGGTCCTTGAGCAAACTTTAAGGTCGTCTTCGTTATCAATGTTCTTTCCTTTCCCGCCCCCCACCCCAGCCTGGGCTTTGCCATAGCTCTTGCGGAGTGCCACATTCTAGAACAAGCTTTCCCAAGCTTAAATCTGTTGACATCTTGGGCCAGATGACTCACTGTTGTTGGGGGCTGCCCTGTGCGTTTTTAGGATGTTTAGTGACATCGTTGGCCTCTAGCCACTAAATGCCAACAGCAACACCCTATAACAACAGATTGTCTCCAGGCATTGCCAAAGGTCCCCAGGGAGTGGGGAAGGGACAAAACGTCACCTGGTTGAGGGTCAATGGTTTAGGATAGTCAGCACAGAGTGGCTTCTGCCCGCGTGGCATACCAAGCAAGCTCTGGCTGGGCCTGTGGCTTGGGTGAGCCTCCAAGCCCTTTGGGACGTGCACAGTCAGCAGCCCCAAGGGAGACAGGTCAACCTCCTCCCAGTGGAGTGATGCTTCTATGGTCATAGGTCCACCCCCACGACATACTTCTTTAGTCTCATCAGCTGGGTTTGCATTTAAAATGGTCAGCCTCTCCTCCCTGGAAGCACCTCCAGTCATCGAGAAAGAGTTGTCATGTCCAAAGCTAACGTGTTGACAAGTCGGACCCGACACTTCTCACGTACACTGTGCTTGTGTATGATACAAACAGCCATGCCGGCGCCATCGGAGGAAGAACATCACGCCGCCTTCCCTCAGAACACCAATTTGCAGCAAGGTTGGTGCCTTTTGTTGCCACCATGGATACATCATATAGACAGTCATGAATCATTCATGAACAATTCTGCATGATTTATTCCTGCACTCCAAAGCAAAGGCATTCCATACTTCAGCTTGTGTCTAGACAGAGATGTATTATAGAGCTTGCTTTGCCCTGAGGTTGCCTGGTGCCAGCTTCAAAACTCCACACTCTTGGAAAGAAATAATAATAATAAATGACAGGAATAAGGTTTGAAACCCAGAAAATATCATTAATAGAGCCATGTAGCATAGTACCCTCTCTATTATTAAGGAGTTACTATGTCCTTTCTAGGAAACAGAGAGTGCAACTGGGGAGCCAGGCGTCAATTTGCATCAAAGTCTTGGCACAGTGATAGTTGCAGCAAGAACTTACTAGAATGGAGTGTGATATCCATCAAGAAGCTCTTTGCAGAGTTTGTAGAATGAAGGCTACTCTGTGGTCTCTGTTACCAGCCAGAGAGAGGGATTTTTCTATTATTATTATTATTTTTGTTGTTGTTGTTGTTGTTGTTGGATTTTCTTTTTCCTCTGAGTTTCACTACACGCTGTTTCCTTTAAGACTTTGTAGCACTGACATTTTTCTCCCTGTAGGGAGAGATGAACCTATACTGTGACAGAATTTCTCATAAACCGATAAAAAATTTTACAACTTCCTTCTACCCAGGTCATTGAGAAATTCTTTCCAAACTCTGAACAACAGAGTTCTGGTCTCATCTGTTTCGTTTTCTTTTTTTTTTTTTCTCTTGAAGGCTTTGTTTGCAGCTCCACTGTCCATGTCTCCCATTCCTCCTCCGTCCTTGGTTCTCGGCTTTAACTACAGCTTTGTTTAAATAAGGGATCAACATCCTGTTTGTCAGCTGATGCCTGTTAAAAAAACGATTCAGTTTCCAAAATCTTTGAAAAATGGTGTGCCTGAAAACTAGTGAGGAAAAAAAAAAAAAACACAACACAACTAAACACTAAACTGTAAAAAGGGGATTCTAGCAACAATATTTGATGTGTAAAAGACTATATTATTAAAAAATTATTTTGTTAAATATAAAGTGTGTTAACCAGCAAACATTGTTTGTGGTATATTTTTCCTTCCAAAATTCTCTCTCTTCTCTACCCTCATCATTTAATAACGAATCCTCAGTGACTTCTGTCATCTGAAAGTACATGTGTCATTAGAGCTACATTCAATTAGATTTAAGCATCAGCTGTAGCATTTGCCTGCGTACATTTTCATTTTTCATACCGTAAGGCTGGGCTGACTTGAGGATCAGACAGGAAGCTCAAAAAAAAAAAAAAAAAAAAACCAGCAGTGAGAGTGTAAGTGATAGGAAAAAATATTTTCCTGACCCTGCATCCATACACAATACTAATGACAATCCATAATTATTGAGTGCCTGGCTCTGTTGGCTGGCCCTGAGCTGGGCACCAAACCCATAGTATCCTGTTCAAGCCACACAGCAAAGCCTGCCAAGGAGGGGTTCTTATTCTGGCTGCTTTGCTAATGAGGAAACCAGAACACAGAGAGGTTAAGTGATTGGCCCAAAGTCATAGGTTAGCTAAGTGGCAACACAAAGATTTTGTATTATAAATACATGCAAATATACATGAAAATCAGGAAATCATACATAAAAAAAATCAATAGTCCGTTTGCACACTGCCCAGACTCAACAGTTTTCAAGATTTTGCATAATCCTTCAACCATTTTTTTTCTTCCTCTGAGTATCTCAAAAATTTTATGTATTTTAGAGAGAGAGAGAGTATGAGCAAGGGGAGGGGCAGAGGAAGGGGGGTGCAGAGAGAGAGAGAGAGAGAGAGAATATCAAGCTGAGTGTGGAGCCCCATTCAGAGCTCTATCTCATGACCCTGAGATAATGACCTGAGCTGAAATCAAGAGTCAGATGCTTAGCCAACTAAGCCACTCAGGCTTCCCTTGAGTATTTTAAACCCAAACATCAAGCATCATATCATTCCAGCTCTATATCTCCTTTAAAAAAAGGGATAGTTTCTTACGAAACCATGCTATATTACCAAAGCCTAATAAAATTAAGAATTCCTTAGCATCATCCAATATTCATCTTAAAATTTCTCAGATTTTCTAAGATATGAGGGATGGGGGTATTTGCATGATCCAAACCACCCATAACCTTGCATTTAGATGTTATGCCCCCTAAGTTCAAAATGGGGCCCTAACCCTGCCAACTGACAGCTGTGAACTCTGACAGAGTCACGAGTTTGTCATTAGAGGGTTTGTGCTGGGAAAAATTACGCTTTTAAAGCATGTAAAACTCCCTCCCGACACTGAGCAGGGTGAGCAGTGGGCAAGAGGTTTTCTACCAAATGACCTCAGAGGGGCAATAAAGAGCCTCAGAGCAAGAACTATTGTGGACACCAGCACTCAGAGGACACCACCTTTTATATGTGTGTAAGCTTTCTTTGGAGAGTGAGAGCAAACTGTGATTTTTCTTCCCCTTGAGACAATCATGCTGCCTAACACAGTAAAACTGAACAATATTTTATAAATTGTCATCATCTGCATTGTTGAGGGAAGGAAGGAAGAGAATAGTCAACCACTAAGAAAAGGTCAGCATGGAGTCCCCACACATAGGTATATGCATCCCCACTCCACCAACCTTTTCTTAAAACAAGATCAGATTTTTCTTGCTTTCCAGTTTCCTGTGTGTCCAATTTTCTTCTCCCTGTGTCCTTCCCAAAGGGTTGTTTACAGTTCATTTCCGGTTCAAGTTTCATGGGAGGGTACTTCAAAGCATAACAGAGAAAGCTAGAACTGTGATTGGAGACCTGGGTTTGCTGTTGTTTGAGGGCTTCCCATGTTGAGACTTTTACTCTTTTGAAGAAAGGAACCCTCATGATTTTGAAAGACCAGTGCTGTGTCTGAGCCAGCAACCTCACTTATACCTTCTTACCACATCTGTAATGGGGTTTATACTTTGAATTGGAGTGACAGTCTTATCAGAGAGCCGCAAATTGTGCGTGTGATGTGAATACCTGATTCTTCCTGACCGAACTTAACCCATCCAGAAGGCACATTGTTCTTTTAATGAACAGTGATATCATGCCCCTCGTAGAGTAAGAATTAAGTGAGTTGAGTTAAAGCAATTCCTGTTAAGTGCTCAAAATTTGTTTTACGCTTCAAATATCCTCAGTTGTGGCCAGGATTTGATGGCTTTCTTTTTAACTTTTGACAGCCTTGAACTCATAGTTCTTTGAAGCCCAAACCTCAACTTAATCCTAATACTTGCATTACAGCTTGGCTTTGAGTAGGAGCACTTTTAGAAAGCTATATTTTCTAAACTTTCCAAATGAATAAATTCTTCTTAGGGGAGAATTTGGATAGAAAGTTTAGCTACCATTTCTTGAGCCCCTTCTGTGTGTCAGATACCTGTATTGGCTACTTGACATGAGACGACGATTTACGTTCATTCATTCAATGATCCCTATAACCACCACGAAATTATATACTGGCATTTCCATTTTCCAGACTGGAATGCTGAGATTCAGAGAGGTTTTATGATTTTTTTTTCTCCAGTTCATATAATTAGAAACCAGGTGTTGTAAGAATTGAATAGAATACTACTACCCATTAAAAAAAAGCTTAGAAAAGAAGACGGCACATAACAAGAGCCTATTTTGGTTAGTCATCCTTACCAGGACTGGTGGTAACATAAGACAGACTTCATGAATAAAGTAACCTGGATTTTGATCTTATAGCTTGAGCAGCAGTTAAGCAAACATTTAGGGGATGATACTGCAGCATAGAAAAAATGACCAGTCAAAAAAAAAAAAAGAAAAAAGAAAAAATGACCAGCCTATTTGGACTGTGACAAGCAGTCAGATGTAATGTGACCGTGAGACTGGAGATAGAAGGATACGGTGAAAGATGTGTCCAGGAAGGAAACCCAACTGTTAGGCCCTCGAAGATCATGCCACGAAAATTGGATTTGGTTTTTCTTGATACTGTGGATTTCTTTACATCAAAAAAGAAGACGAGATAGCCATCTTCGTGTCTTAGAGTAACAATTCTTACAGCAGCGTGTAGGATGGATTATGGTCTGGAGAGAAAGGGGCAAGGAACTAATGAGAGGCAATTACAAGCGTCCAGGAAGGAATAATGAGGATTTGATCCTGTAGTGGTGAAAATCAAACAGATCCTTTGGGCAAAAGGACTTCATGGAGGGTCCAGTGGAGATTCAAGAATTAAAATAGTCCACGTTTCTCATTCAGGTGATTAGAAGGATATTGATGCTAAATAACAACCGCCAAAAATGTGGAACTTACACGTTCCTTGGAGGTGTTAGCACATAATCTCATTTTAGGAGACGTCAGCCATCAGAAGGTACTGGTAACAGCAGGCATTTAGGATCAACCTCCGATATGCTTATCTCTAGGACAGCTCCTTTTCTGCTTTGCCAGTGCTGTTCTCATCTAGGTTTGAGTAACTGCCATTGGAATAGCCAAAGTTCTCCACTGATCTTATATGTCCCATCACAGTTTTCTTAAAATGAAAGTGAAAGGTTAGAATGGCAAGAGTCACAGAATCATTCTCCAGTTTCTGACAAATACTCCTCTTACCATAGTGAAGCAATTTATTTGCATATTGTACAAATTGTTTAAAAATTTCTAACACCTCTCTCCACACATGCCCCTTCAGAATACGAAAAGAGTGGTTTCATTTTCATATTGAATTTCATCAGGATTCTGGAAATTCAAAACAAGGGATGAATTTAGCCATCCACCATGGCCTTCTCTGCTTGTTTACACACACACACACACACACACACACACACACACACACACACACCGGACGTAGAACTAAATGACAAGTTAGGTCCTCGGAAAGACTTTTGATTTGAGATTTCCAAGGATGTCCACCCTGCTCCCATTACAGTTTTCTTGGCCTTTGTTTGTTTTTTGGTTTCATGCCCTTTTTAATTAATCACAACATTGGGTCAGCCAGACCCATTAACTGCATTTCTCATTTAGACCTTTCAGAGATGCAGTTGCAGATGCAATTTAATTTGTTGACCCATGATCGATAGCAATTAATAGCATCTCCTTAATCTTGTTGAAAAGTTGGTCTCTGGCTTCCAGTAGCTACCATCTCAAGGGAAAGGTATCCACACATGCAGGTGATTTAGTTCCTAGGTGATAGTTGCCCTCAACCACCTACTTTTCTTGTGACTTAGGAGGCATTTCAGAAGGCTCCACTCTCTAGGGCATTTTTTCAATTATCATAAGAAAGTTCATCTGGGCTCTAAGATGCCTCTGTTGCAAGTTCATCATGCAAATGTTATGGACCAGGAACTCTGAAAAAAACACTATATGGCACTGTTTAAATTCAGAAGAGATTTGACTTTTTAAAGTGCATTATGTTAATAAGGTAGGTTTATCAAGTTTCCTGGGACTCCTCCATGCTGTCTTGTGGCTAACTCAATCACTGCAATTCAGTCGTTTCCTTTTATCAATTATAGTAATTAAAGAGTCTGTTCATTTGTTCAATAAGCAATGTTTCAACTAGGGAACTAGACACTGGTTAAAACTAAAGGCTTTTTTTTTCCAGCTTTAAGAGCTCATGGTCTGATGAGGCAAAGAACAAGGCAATTCCATAGTAACAGAGAGGAATGTGCTATGCTCTAGGTATGAATAGGTACACTGGGAATATTGGCAAAAGGCCAGTATTCATCAGGGGCCTGTGGGAAGGCTTCCTGGGAGATGGAGCTTGTAACATGAGTTTTAAAAGAGGAATAGACTAGATGAAGAATGAGGGGGGAATCCCTGAGTGGCTCAGTGGTTTGGTGCCTGCCTTCAGCCCAGGGCATGATCCTGGAGTCCTGGGGTCAAGACCCCTGCGGGGATCCCTGCATGGAGCCTGCTTCTCCCTCTGCCTGTGTCTCTGCCTCTGTGTGTGTGTGTGTGTGTGTGTGTGTCATGAATAAATAAATAAAATCTTAAAAAAAAGAATGAGGGAAGGAGCCAATACGCTCTTGGAGTATATAACGTGAAGTTTCTACTGACAACTTCAGCCACGTAACTGTCCCATTTTGTTGATGAGGAAATCCATCCAAATCGTAAATACGTGCCTGGTGCCAAATCAAGGGTTTTGAACAAATAAAAAAGACGACAATGGGCCACCTTCATATCGTGAAGGAATCACTTATTTGTCCCGATGTCATCATCCCTCGTTTTCTATAGTCAATTTGCTGGCCAATGGAATTCCCTCTCCTCTATCCAATTTTGGGTACCCAGTACACTGCAGTTTATCAAAACTCATTCTTCCATCTTAGCAGGAATTTGGGTAATGCCATCCTTCAATGATGTTCGTATCTTTAGCCTCATTTGTTGACTTTTCTTACTTGGTGCCAGTTTCAGCTGTGGCAACGGAAGCCTATGGCCCCAGGGAAAGCATCAGGAAACAAGCAAGAGGTGTATTTTTGAGCAAGAATCCCTTTCCAAATATTTAGAAATGACACAGGAGGATGGACACGTGCTCTGTAAACTATAAGACTAGACTTGAAACCAAGGGTCAAAAAGTGTCCCGTGTTACAATCTTGTAAACTGATAATGAAAAGGTGTTAGGCATCATCTTGCAGATAAGAGTTAAGGTTAATGGGTATATAAATACAAGGCATATGATTTGTAAATTGCAAGTATAAAATGTCTAAGGTGCATATGCGTGTATATGTGTGTCTACGTGTAAATAGCCACAGGTCTACGTATCTATAGAAGTGCAAAAGCTAGAGGCGTTACGCTGGACTGATGGCCGTGTCACAGAGGTCACATACTTGCTACGCCTCCATAGAGCTAGGACACTCTGCTCCCACTTTTGTACCTAACAAATGCAGGCTTGTTTAGCTTAGAGTAATTCTTACCCCACCTTTGCCTTACTGTGAAGCATTTCATTAGTTCTGCTTGTTCATAGATTTAATTTTCCATCCCTAATCATTTGTGGCTCATGTGGTCCATCGATTTCAGAGAAAAGCTGAACATGAGCGAAGGAGAGCTGCAGGGGGGAATGAAAATAAGCTGTCATGGAGCCTAAGATCATTGCAGTGGCCATGAGATATATATAGGTACAGAACAAGAAAACAGGATTTCTTATTAAATGTGCAAAATATTAACATAACATATGGTTGGGGGTTTTGCTTTTGTTTGGGGTTCCCCCCCTCCTTTTTTTACAAATAGATAATCATTTCTGTTTAAGAGGCCTTATTTTCCAGTTATCTGCTCTGTTTACTAATCTGATGTGGCCCTGCAGGGCACCACTCCTATAAGCTGAACAGAGAAGGACTGCCCTGGACATCCAGGCATCCCTGAGGATACTTGCAGCTAGAGGAGAATGTTCTCTGAGCCACTTCACTTGTTTACATAAGACGCGGTCTTATCCCTCAGGTTGGGCTTGCTACCTTCTGTTCTTGAGAGAACCCAGCAATGTTCTGAGTTTCTTACCACTCAACTGCCTGTTTCTCAGCCTGACAAGTACTCTGCTCTCAGGAATGTTAACTTTAATTGCTTGAGTTCGCTTCAGAAACCCACTTGTGTCTTCCAATTCATGAGCTATTGAACAGCTCTATAAGACATACTTTGGCTATAAATAGTAGTAAGAGAGGCCCAGAACCACTCATGAGTGAGAGCAGAGACAACCAGTGTTCCATTTCCCACCTCCTTCTACCCAGCAGAGTGCTTTTCAGCAGCAGCCAGGCCACTGGCTACCAAGACTCCAGAGTCAGCATCCTCTAATAGCTTCATTGGAACACTAGGACTGGGGCTTTTTGTTTTTGTTTTTTTTTTAACGACCTTCAGCTATCCTCCAATGAGCAGGGAAACCAGGGTCACAGCGGCAAAACTGTGAAATGATACATTTGAAAAGCATAAAGTAACTTAAGAAATAGGAGAGGTACACAGAATTATGATATTTCACAATACCAATGTAGCGTGCAATGATCCATTTCCCTTCTTTGCACTTGCCAGAGTAAAACCAGAACATACATCTGTAATCACATATTCCAGCCCATTGATTTGCTCTCATAGGAAATGGAAGGCTAGTCATCAAACTCGCATGCCTATTGAAATGATGTCAACTCCGAAAAATATTCTTTGTTTACCATAAAATCTACATTTCAGCACATATAAATCCACTGTATGTAGCCTGGGTATAGAGCACCATACAGTTTTCTTGAGCTGTCTCCTGGAGAATAAAAGGACATATTGGAAATGCATCATGCATGCAATGAAATACAACCTAGAAACATGTTCTCTAACCCTCTGCACCGGCACAAAGTGAGATACAGATTTTTAAAACTGTTTGGTTAGCTTGAGCAATTGCATACTTAGCATAATCAGACCTGAGGTTGAACTAAATAAACTGGTCCAAAGTAATTTTCTTGGGATAGCTGATTTATGGCTATTGAGCTGAATCAAAGAAACTGGATCATTGTAAAGGGCCATTTCTTAATGGCTCTGTAGATACTGCCAGAGTCACGTTTACAAGGGCGAATGCTTACTTTCTTTACTCGTTGTTAAGTGAACAAAAACAAAAACCTTTTACTGACTTACACTGAATATAAATAAAAGCATACACATCACAAGAACACGTATAACACGGGATGTATAGCGTGTGTCACTGGCACTCCAGAAGCCTTCCTGTGACACTTTCTAGTCTATACGCCCTCATCACCATCAAGCATAACACCACCAAGAATATTCTCAAACAGCAAAATTCACTTTTGCTGGTTCTGAAGCTGCGTTTATCGAATCATAAACTATCTTTTGGGCCTGGTATCTTTCATTCAACATTTTGTTTGTGGAATTCGTCCAAATTGTTGCATCTATTTATCTTATGAAAAGATTTTGACTTTATTGATAGAACTACACCCTTAGGAGAACTTTATTTCCTAGGAGAAACATAATTATTCAGATTAAAAATCTAAAATCTCACCCAAAGATCAGAGATGAGAAAGAAACGGAAAAATCTATATAAACTTGTGATTTTTTTTTCCTATTATAGTGATCTAATAATATACATTACTCTAGGAATTTACTGGACCCCTACACTGGGAACTGCTTCCACATAGAGGGAAATGTTAAAGAGCTCCAGCAGTGACACTAAGTTTCTATTTTTGAAGAAGAGGGCTTGTCCTTTACTGTAGTGTTTCATCACTTCTAGCGGAATTTGTCATTTATCACCTTCTGCCTTCACTCTTCAGTAAAGTCTTACACTAGCCTAGAAAGAGAAGCAAGCCTCCCTGACAGGTGAGCTCAGAAAGGTCAGATTTGAAATTGAGAAGGAAAAAGCATTATGACATCCAGGGCGGGGTCATTGGAGAATAGGAATGTTAACACATTTCCCGAGGAGGACAGCTCATCCTAGCAGGAACTGTGAGCTCTGCAATCTCTGTCTGGGAAAACTGGACCAATACACCATTCTCTGCACCCTCCCCTGGCTACCTCTTTTCCGCCCCTCACTTCTCAGCCTACGTGCCATTCTTAGGGAACACCAACTTCACACTCTGAGTTAGGTCCCTTAAGATGTTCTCTTTTTTGGAAAATCCATGACTATAAGTTAATTATTCTTTGGTTGTTCCTTCTACCAGACTATATATTGATAAGACACTTACAGTGTACCTGGTGCTTAGCAGATGTTCATCGAATATTTCTTGAATGAGCGGATTAATAAAAGGACAAAATTAAATATTGCAGGAATTCACAGAATACAAAATCAATTTTACCACTAAAGCTTTGAATTTGTTTCCTCCTTTTTGGTGTTCTTATTTCAGGAGGGATGTGTAAGTCTCTCTAAACAAAACAAAACAAAACAAAAAAAAAACTTGAGTGTCACTATAAATCCATTTTTTTCTAAACACAAAGTCTTTTCCTCATTCCTAGGAATATATGCATTATAGATTTTTTAAATAAGAGGCCCAACAGGTCAATTTTGGCACCAAACCCACCAAATAAATGGAAGTTCAATATAACAAACATATTTGCTGAGAAATAAGCATATTACCCCATCTCAGACAAATGGATCGATGCAGATGATCAAAATGGCATTTTTGTATTGCGATGTATTTCCCCCTCAGGACTGCTTTTGCTGCATCCCAAAGATTTTGAACGGTTGTATCTTCATTCTCATTAGTTTCCATGAATCTTCTCAATTCTTCCTTAATTTCCTGGTTGACCTTTTCATCTTTTAGCAGGATGGTCCTTAACCTCCAGGTGTTTGTGGTCCTTCCAAACTTCTTGTTGTGATTAAGTTCTAATTTCAAGGCATTATGGTCTGAGAATATACAGGGGACTATCCCGATCTTTTGGTATCGGTTCAGACCCGATTTGTGACCCAAAATGGCATTTTTAAAGACTTGTAACATGCATACTCTTCTGCTCACATCTAGCTGATTTATTTAAGATGTAATTTGGGAGAGAGAAGAGATAGTTAAGGTGTTGTACTTTTATGTTTCTTATGTCAACCTCCTGTGTTGTCTTGTTTTTTCCAGAGAAATTAGATGCTTGGCTTTTTCTCTACTTCCAAGATTCTTAGACTGTGAGGAAATATACTAAAATGACCAACAGAACATGTTAATACTCCTCTATTAATATTCTCATGTGGAAAAAAAAATGTTTGGGCTTTCTTCAAAAGTAATACAGATGGCCACATGATGGGTCCAATCTTTGCAGTTATAGATGACTGATTTAAAATGGATTTTTAGTAGATGTTATTACATATGATAGCAAAAGTCCTATAATCCTGGCAGTGCAATGGGTTTCTAGAAACTTTTAGCTAATGTCTTAAAAAGTTTAAGCTGAAACCTTGTGTGTATCCTTTAGGACTTAAAAAAAGAAAACCTCTTAAAATCTGTTTTCAAACTATAAGTGATACAGAAAATATCTTAATTAAGAATTCTTTTGAGATTTTTTTTCAACAGACTACCCAATTCTCCAAAGCTCTCGGCCAAAGGAAAGGAAATTCTGCGTAAAATGTATTAATTTAACCCAAAGACAATTTACGAAACATTTTTAATCATTTACCAAGTGGAAGGTATTTGGCTTCATGTTGAAGGCACTAAGATGAAAACAAAGTAGTCTTTTTATTAAAACTTTATAGCCTAGTGAGGTAGAGACATGTGCAAAACTGTCAATAAAATTTTAATATGTAGAGGTTTGCAGAGGGTGTGATGGAGCATAAAAGAGGATTAATTACTTCAAATTGGATTTCAGAAAAGGCTTTCTGGAGAAAGGATGCTGCACCCGAGTCTTGAAAGAGGAACCAGGGCTGAATGGAGGTAGAGATAAGAGCAGGCTGTTGCCTCCTGAGGAAAGACCATGAATAAAGACAAGTATGGAGGGCAAATCCTAGTACAGTCAGAGTCAGAAGGAAAGCTAATAAGGCAGGGGTAGGCCAGGTCGGGAAAGGATCTGTGCTCCCTGTTAAGTTAAACTTCAGTCTGTAGATGTTAAGAACCTAAGAGATTAAAGAGTGAGAGCTACATGGACCAATGTGCATGTTAGAGAGAAGATTCCGGCTCTGGCTACCCCATGAAAATGCATCTGGGAAAAGTGATCCTGTACCGGACTAGGTGAGAGCTGCCCTCAAAAGAAGAGACAGTGAGAGTCTTTACCAGAAGACTGTTTATAGGAATAAAACAAGTGGGTCTATGTGAGCTCAATTTAGGCAATAAAATAATGAGGACTTAATTGAATATGGGAGCTGAGAGGATGGAGCAGTTTAGCCCAAGCGAGACCTAAAACACAAGACTCCCTTGTATAGGTTGAGTGTGTGGCACCACGACGAGTTAAACTTTTAGACATGTTGAGTTGTGGGTGACAGGACAATTTCTAAGGAACTTTTTCCCAGCAGTCCATTGGATATAGAAGTTTGAAATTCAAGGCCAAACCTAAGATAGTGATATAGGCCAGAGAGTTTAAAGAATATAGAGCATAGTTAAAATCAGGAAGCAGGTAAGACTGTACAAGGGAAAACTGTAGAGATGGGAAAATACCCATTACAATGCAGAGAAAGAAGCCAAATGAAGACACATGGGGACAATGATCAGGAGCAGAGAAATCTGTATCGTCGTACATTTTTCCGTATTGTATTCATGCTAAGGCCCTCACTCTGTGTTTCCAATGGTCCAAGTATACATTAAATCTTGTCCACTTACATTTTAGAGAAACAAGGCCAAGGGCCAATGATGGATTAATGTTGAGCAAACTTTAAGTGGCCTGAATGAAAATTGATTCTCTGTTATCTCAGAGAGATTCAACAGAATGCTTTGGTGTTACCTAGCCATGTAGATAAATACATATAGTGCGGGATAAAGGGCATGTGAGTAATCTATTCTCATATAAATAATTCTTACCTATACGTGCTGAAATGCTCATTTCTCAGTCCATTAGGTTCAATTTAATGCATACAGAACATGTCTAGGATCGATAGGACTTTGATGGTTTCATTTTTAATTTTACTCAGATGAAAAATTCTGAGTACTGCTTGCTAGTTCTAGCACTTACGCGGCATCGGCTACAGCCCCACAGGAAGCATGAGGCCAAGGTTAAAGCTCTTCTAAGTCAAGGTGCTATGATACCCAAAGAACCAATTTTCATTGTATTGCGTGTCTTCTGGTATTTTATTGGCATGCCCAGAATCTGAGAGCAGAAGGGGTGCACTGGGACTAATTTCGGTTGCAGATGTATAACTCGTGGCATTAAATTTTCCTTAACTTTCACAAAATACAAGGTTACTGCTTTAGCTTATTAGTCTTTAGCTAATTTTGTATCATGTACCAAAAAACAAAAGTAAGAATGCTGTTTTCCTCAAAATACAAAAGACAGCAGTGTAATGAGAGAGTGTGGGTCCTGGTTTTCTACTGAATTAGCAAGTATGTGCTAAAGGAAAAATAACTCTAACCACCTTTTCTCGTGACCAAAGTAGTGGTTGCTTGTGGACAAACGTGATGCCCCTCTGGCCAAGTGGTATTCCCTTAAACCGTTTGTTCCTAAAGGGGAGTTTGCATATCCCCAGCCATGTTCATATCCTCATTTACAAAATGGCAGATGAGGATCAGGACAAGGGCTGGGGTAACCAAGGGTATAGTATATGAGCCCTCATCCTGGCAGCAGCTCAACTATAATCCAGAAAATATCTTCCTGGCAAAAACTCTCCTATATCATTCTATTAGCCTGCGTGCCTTAAACCCACCCTTTGCTGACACATCATCCCTGGTGATCCCTGCATTGGCCTGGCCCAGTAACTTGCTGAAAGATACTTCATCTTAATTTTGTATTTGTGTAGTACTTTGTATTTTCAATGTATTTTCAAATATGCTATTTTAGGTCCTCAGCAAACACTGTAATGCCAGAGCAGCTGCCACTGTTGCATACTGCAGAAACTGAAGCACCAGCAAGTGGAACGGCTTGCACGGAATTACAGAATTAATAAGTGGTGGAACTGGTCTAGAAGCCGAGGCTTCAGATTTCTGGGCAAGCTTTATCTTCACTCTACCCCAGTCATCCGGTAAAAATAAATAAAGTGAAATCACTGAGGTCTGACTCAGGCGAGGAATAGTGCCTAGTGTCATAGAATTCAAGGATTTTTCTTCATGCTTCTTAACTGGCTGGAACAGACAATGGCACAAAATAAACTTTGTCTTTGACATTCCTACTCCTTTTCCCAGGCCTTTGTTTCTCTCACCTTCTAGATCTGGGTTTTGGGGAAGAATCCTGACAAGAATCATTCCCACCTCTTCCTACCACACAAATCTCCCCCCCCCCCCCCCCGCCCCAGTCCCTCACAAGATAGAAAAATGTGGCCTCCTCTCTGAAGATTTTCCTTATTTCCCCTGGAATCACTGATTATTCCCTCCTCCAAGCTACCAGAGTATAACTTTGTCAATACAAATGTCACTCCTTACATTACTGTCACTCGTTGCATTAGGTCTTAATATTTCATTCTACCCATTTTTTCACTGGGCTGTGAATTCCCAAATGACAAGTACCTATAGGTCATCTTTGTGTCTTCCACAAAATAACCGCCAAGAGTCTCTGGCGCGTAAAAGATGTTCAGACAGTGTTGGGTCCGTGGACCTGAGAACTGTTAGCTTAAAATGTTGGTGATCATGTTCCTGCTCCCCTCACAGTAACAGATGAATATGAATGTAAAGAGATATTTCCAAAGAGAGGCCAATGCTTACTACAAAGTAATGAATCTCTCATGATGTAATAATCAGACACTACGTCTGGAGGGGAGGAATTTAGGGACAGCAGAGTCTTCCTATTGTTTCTTAAGTCATATCACATAGGTAACTTCTATGACCAATTCAAATTACTTCCAATCAACAAATACTTAAAGTCAACATTTGACATTCATCAGGAATACTTCCAGATTCCTCTACATATTCTTGAATTCCCGATTTCAGAGCATTTTGCTAAAGTTCTTTATTTTCTCCTGAACTATTCTTTTGAAGATCACCTGTTCCCTTCATACGTCCAAGCCAGAAGTTTACCACTTTTTAAATTTTTATTAGATCATGTCTCTTAGTTCACCTCTCTTCTACACATAAAAAAAATTAGTTGTGAGCACTTGATGATGGTATACAATAAAGATCACTTGATAAAGAACAGAGAACCACAAAGTCACCAGAGATGTGCATGCTGGGAGCAGCAAAATTTCAGGGCTCTCTGGAGGTCACTTGGGAAAATTCAAAACCACAAATGTTAAATCTGCAAATGCCAGGGGCTTAATGGATAATGAGTACCTATTACATGCAAAACATTGTGGTGAGCGCTGCAGAGAATTCAATATGCATAATTGCTCCTGTCCTAAACATTCTACTAATTAATCCAGTACCTCTATCTCTGTTGTGTTACCATTTGAGCTTACGTTTTTATTTAATAGAAGTTCCTAAAGAAATCGCCTAAAGGCTTCCAATCAAGATGGTGCCTTGAATTAATGCTTCAACCTTATCCATGACACACAGAGTACTTAGACACACAGAGTACTTTTTAAAATTTCTTTTAAAAAAATATTTAAAACATCGACATCTTTAAAAATATGTAAATATACAAAAGAGCTGGACAGAGAACAGAAACAGCAGTAAGTAGGGGCTATAAGCACTAGATCAACCAGATTCTGAACTATTTACAGTACATATCATAGCTGCTATAATAAAATACTACAATCTGGGTAGCTTCAACTATAGGAATTTATTTCTCAGTCTGGGAAGTTTAAGATCAAGATGCCAATAGATTCAGTTCCTGGTGAAGGCCCACTTCCTGGCTTGCATATGGCCACCTTCTTGCATGCACCTATGCGTGCTCTTAGGGCCTTTCCTCAGTGCATGCCCTACCCTCATGACTACATCTGAGCCTCATTACCTCTCAAAGGCCCCATTTACAAATATGATCACACTGAGAGTCAGGGTGTCAACATATTTGGGGGAAAGAAGGGCAAAGAGCCCACAATAACACTTTTTTTTTTTTAATGGAGAATTTAAGCTGGAAAAAGCAGTTGAGATTTTGATTCATATAGGATGTGGAAAATTGCCAGACTAATTGCATTAAATAAAAGACCTGACATAAGATATGAAAAAACATTTAAAAAGAAACTGAAAAAGCCATGCAAATTCCCAGGACATTGGTTTATGTGAAGCAATATACTTAGGTTGGGGAGAGGAGGGTATGACGAAGAAGCAGAAACAGCCAAGCAGATAGGACTTCAGTTAAAGTAACCCAAAGATCACAGTTGAGTTGTACAGATGTTTCTCCAATATTACCATGGGACATCAGAATGAAAACTGGCTTTAGATAAGGAGAAGCCACAGTCTGTGTAGAGCTCTGTACAAAACCACAGACAGCAAAGAATGAGCACAGAGAACATGAAAAGGGATTGTCACTCAAGATAAAATTACAAACTAAAATTTCAAGCAATAACAGAGTCAAGGGACAAAATTCCAGTTTGAGGATTGTCAAAAATGACTTTAAAGTAGGTATATTTTAAATCCTCAAAGAAATGAAGAAAGGAATAATTTTCACAAAATAGCAACACAAATTATGAAACTAAAGCAGTCCGAGATGAAGCAAGAATGAATAGATAAGAAAAAAGAACAATTATAATTTTCAGAAATTAAAAAATAGCTAAAAACTTGCTAAAATAAAAATTTCAATATAGGTTATAAATGATTCCCTTGATACAGATTAAGTGAGAAGTAATTAATTTGAAGGCAGGTATAAAAAGTGTTCAGTCAGAATGAAGCACAGAGAAATAAAGAAATAAAATATAAAACAAAAGCTAAGGTATCATAATGATGACAGTGATAATGATGTTGTTAAACTGCTTAGCAAAAAATATATAAAATAAAAACTGGAATCAAAAACCAAGCTTTCAAAGTAGCAGGGGGAAAAAAAGAAGGTGGGAAATAAATATCAATGCACATCAGGACAATAAGGTGGGGAAAAGAAAAAGCAAAAACAACATGGTAACAGAAAACAACAGAGATAAAGTTCAAATAAACCAGCAATAGCAATAACTATAAATGGATTAAAATCACCCAATAAAAGACCATCAAATCCGATACTTTTCATTTCAGCATTAATGTATTTTTGAGAGAAACATCTAATATATAATACTGAAAGTTTAAAGGAATAAGATATATAAAATCAAAATTCTATTTATTTATAATAATATTAAGATGTTATCTGCCACTTTCATTGTATTGAAATGTATGCTAATATTACAGTAATACTAGTGGGTAAACTGCTAAAACAAGAGCATTGATACTAAACTGTATGAGTTGGCATTTTCTGTTTTAATATCATCCACTTGCAGAAAACAACCTTCCCAGAAAGCCAGTGTTGCTCCATAAAGGGGTGGCATTAATTTTATTAAATCTCAACCAATGTATATGTACCCTTTTAGTATTCAGAAGTGTATATAAAGCACTTTCTGCTGCAGACTGAGAAACTCAAGTTATTTTGAGGAAATTAATATTTTTTTGAATTATAAAATAAATTACCACTTTTTTTTCATAGAACACCAGTTTTACTTGAAAAAATGACTAATAGACAAATTATGGCTATCAACATTTGGTTTTGGCACACATTTTTTTTCAAAACGTGAGGTAGTAAATCTGTCACTTTAAGGAAAACTGACAATTAACATTTATTGCCAGTTGATAAAATTTAAGCTTTTAAGTGAAAATGAGAATTTTGGAAAACTTATAATCATGACCATGAGTTTGATAGTGTCCCAATATTTATAGACTGTCCCAGTGAGACAGGTGGCTATATTAAGGAGTGTGGTTTTTCCTTTTGATGCTGTTTTTTTGTTGTTGTTGTTTTGTTTTGTTTTGTTTAATTTATTTTTTATTGGTGTTCAATTTACCAACATACAGAATAACCCCCAGTGCCCGTCACCCATTCACTCCCACCCCCCGCCCTCCTCCCCTTCTACCACCCCTAGTTCGTTTCCCAGAGTTAGGAGTCTTTATGTGCTGTCTCCCTTTCTGATATTTCCCACACATTTCTTTTGATGCTGTTTAATGAAATTTGTCATGTGGAATATCTACATGACTTGGTAAACCAATATTTTCCAAATGATAATGTATACTGATAAAAAAAAATCAAGTACAAGTTAAAAGATCTATGCAGAACACAAAATAATCTAATGGATATTAGCATAACAGAGCAAAAATAGTTTATCGATATGATTTCAGATTTCACCCCGCCACTGTTAGTTTTGGTGTATGACCAAAGAAAAATGTTAACAATTACCATCTACCATTCCTACTGCTCAACATTCCATTAGATTTCCCAATCAATTAAAAGATAATTTTAAAAGGACGTATGAGAAAAATTAAAAAAAATTAAAAAATAAAAAATAAATAAAAGGACGTATGATTTGTACAAAGGCATAATTGTCATCATTTGCAGGTGATATAATTATCTACACTAGAAAATTCAAAAAGATACCAACTGTAAAAAGTAATAGAGTTTTGCAACAGGAACAATAGGCAAAAATTAACCGCATCCCTATCTACAGTTACACTCAAGTAGGAAATGTAATCGACAATGTACACTCCCAATCAAAAGCTATAGGATACCTAAGCATAACACTAACATGTCTTGCATGCCATTGACGAAGGACTTAAAAAAAAAACTTAAAAACATATACCATGTTCATAAAGCGAATATAATAAAGAGAAAACTTATCCTCCCAACTATCCACAACTTCAATAAAGTAATTATCAAAATCTCATAAACATTTTATGAAATATAAGTGGATTCTCAAACTCCTATCAAAGAAAAAGTCTAAAATTTTAAGGTACAATTTATAGTGATGGCAAAGGAAAAAAAAGGTATACAAGGAGAAATATAGCAAACAATCTACGTGAATATTATGAGGGAAATCTTAAAATTTTTAAAAAAGAAGACTTAAATATATGAAGAAATATGCTATTTACACAAAAAGGAAAACTCAATATATAAAGATGTCAATTGTTCTCCATATTAACATGTCAATTCAGTGAAATTTTGGGAGACCTGATAAACTGACGCTAGATATGTTTATGCAATAATAACAAATATAGGGGATCCCTGGGTGGCGCAGTGGTTTGGCGCCTGCCTCTGGCCCAGGGTGTGATCCTGGAGACCCGGGGTCGAATCCTACGTCGGGCTCCCAGTGCATGGAGCCTGCTTCTCCCTCTGCCTAAGTCTCTGCCTCTCTCTCTCTCTCTCTCTCTCTCTCTCTCTCTCTGTGTGTGACTATCATAAATAAATAAATAAAAATAAAATAAAATAAAAATAGCAAATATATAATAGCCTTTTCTATGAGTCGGGCACTTTTCTAAAAACTTCACACACAATTCTTTAATGTCCATAATAACCATATCTACAAGGTAGAGACTACTTCATCTCTATTTTACAGATGAGAAAGCTGAAGCACAAAGAGATTAAAATCTTATACAAGGTCAGACAAATAGAAGCAAGATTCCTGTCCAGCTGGTCTCTTTGCTCTTAAGCACTATCCCATGAGGCCAAGATTGCTGAAATAACTTTGTGGGAGAACAAGATGGAATACGGGGAGGTATCTTTATCACTCTAGCTTGGCATAGGATTGTACTTATGCATAAATATGGAAGTAGATCAATGAAACAAACTGAAGAAACTATAAACAGCCTACACATCTGATCTATGAGAAAGAAGACAATTTGGACCAATGAAAAATGAAAGGCAAATCAAACATATTATCAGAGCAAATGAAATAAAACCCCTACTTCGGTCCATAAACAATCAATTCCAAGAGGATCAAATGTTAAAATAGAAGCAAAAACCTTAACAGGTTTAAAATAAAACGTTATAAACTTGAGGTAGGAAATCATTTTAAACACACAGAGCAAAAACCACAAATTAAGAATCATAAACTCCGTTAAACTTAACTTCTGTGCAATGATATACACTATTAAAACAAGGGAAAAGACAGGGCGAGTTGGGAGAAAACACTTGTCATTCAAAACCAACAAATAGAGCAGCCCTGGTGGCTCAGCGGTTTAGCGTCTGCCTTCAGCCCAGGGTGTGATCCTGGAGACCCGGGATCGAGTCCCATGTCGGGCTCCCTGTGTGGCGCCTGCTTCTCTCTCTGCCTCTGTCTCTGCCTCTGTCTCTCTGTCACTCGTGGATAAATAAATTTTAAAAAAATTTTTAACAAAACAAAACCAACAAATAATTAGCATCTAAAATATATAATAAACTTACTGATGAATCACTGATCTCTACCTCTGAAACTAATAATAATATATTAATTAATTGGATTTAAATTTAAAATTAATAATTAATAAGAGGCCCCTGGGTGGTTCAGTTGGTTAATCATCTGCCTTCAGCTCAGGTCATAATCCCAAGCTCCTGGGATCAGTCTAGAGTCGGGCTCCCTTCTCAGTGAGGAGTCTGTTTCTCCCTCTCCCTCTGCTGCTCCATCTGCTTGTGCTCCCTCAGACTCTCTCTCAAATAAATAAAATCTTTAAAAAATAATAAAATAAAATAAATAATATAAAATATATAAGCCCTTATAAATAAAAAATAAATAGCCTAAGAGAAAAAGAGTCAGAAGCATAAGCAGGAATTTCATATGATAAGAAACACAAATGGTGAAAAAACATAGGGGAAGATGCTCATTCTAACTGGTAATCAGAGAAGTCTAAATATGAGCAGTGGTGTGCGGAAGGAAACCAGTTTGACCCATCATGCCTGAGCTAATTTTATCCATCCCTCCCCAGGTCCACATTGTGAACGTTCAGTAAGGTCATGTTAGCAAATTGAAGCTGGCTATGGTGGCAATATCCACGCTAAGCAAATGGACAAATACTGCAAATTAGAACTTTTTTGTCTATTGCCAATTTACCAGCATACAGACTTATTATTTTAAACCTATCAGACTTATTTTATTTTAAACCTATTTTAAACCTACAGACTTATTATTTTAAACCGATGAACTAGTTTAAAATATAACAATACCAAGTGTTCTTAACAAGGAAGTAAAGTAATGGGAATTCTCATACTCTGCTGATAGATTTGCAAAGTAATTTAACTACTTGAGAGAACAATTAGACAGTATTCGTAAAATTGAAAGCATATTTATCTTATGACCCAGCAATTCCATTCCTAGTCAAATAGAGAAACTCTTACATTTTTGTGCAAGGAGACATGCATAAGTATGTTCACAGCAATATTGATTGCCATGGCCAGAAAAATCAGATGGATATCTTCAATATCCATCAAAAGGGGAATACATAAATAAACCACGATGTATTTATACAATGGCATACTATGTATCAGTGAAAATGAGTGAACTAGAAAAGCTAAATCTCACAAATGTATTAAGCGCAAAAAGCATATTGCAGTAGAATACATAAAGTATAATAGCTTTCACAAATATTTTTTTAAATACAGAAACAATGCTATATATTCCTTATGGCTATATGTGTATATGTATACATGCATAGTATTTTTATATACACATATATGACATTTTTAATTACATCAGATTGTTGGGACAACTGAATGGCTCAGTCAGTTAAACATCTGACTCTCAATTTGGGCTCAGGTCATGATCTCAGGGTTGTGAGAGCAAGCCCCACAGCAGGCTCCAAGCTCAGTGTGCAGTCTGCTTGAGATTCTCTCTCACCCTCTCCTTCTGCCCCTCCTACTGCTCACACATGAAAGAAAGAGAAAGAGAGAAAGAGAGAAAGAAAGAGAAAGAGAAAGAAAGAAAGAAAGAAAGAAAGAAAGAAAGAAAGAAAGAAAGAAAGAAAGAAAGAGAAAAGAAAGAAAATCTTTTAAAAATTTTATCAGATTGCTAAAAACTTAAAATATGACAATACCAAAGATATGGGGAAACACTAATTTTCATATGCTGTGAGAGTATGATTTGGTATCACTCACTTAGAGGTCAATCTGACAATATTTAGTGAAAATAAAGAAGTGCCTATCCTGAACCTATAAATTCGGTTTTGAGGTATATTAATTGAAAGAAAACTCTTACAAACACATGTACAAAAAAATACTCAATGACTTCCATTGCAACATTACTCTGTGCAGAATTATTTTTACTAGATAATACAGTAAAAATATGGCTTGAATATAAGCCAAATTAATGGCTGTGTTTGCCTTGGAGGAGGAGTTAGAGAATGACCAAAAATGGGATATAAGAGAAATATCTGTAATGACTTATTTCTTGAAGAAAAAAATCTGAAGGCAATGTAACAACATGTGTTAAATTTGGATGGCAGCTAAATGGGTGTTCTATAAGCATTTTTTGTTTGTGCCCTTTTAAAATTTATATGTAAATATTTTTTCATTTCTAAGAGAAGTGATATATTTATCCCTTAGCTTCCTAAAGTTGTTTTTTTGGGAGAGGAAAACCCACGAAACTTGGAATCAAACACCCAGACTATAAGCTATGCTCTTCTACCAGATGACTATATGTTCATGGACAAGTCTCCCAAGTTTTACATCGAAATGTGATAACTTCCTCACCGAGGATGGTTAAATATTACATCCTGAGCTACCGGGCTCTGGATACTGGCCAGCTGTGCATATTAGTTTGCTAGGACTGCCATGGTACCACCAACCACATGGCTTCAGCAACAAATGCATTGTCTTGTAGCTCTGGGGACTACAAGCCCAAGCTCAAGGAGTCGAGGATTTGCTCCTTCTAAGGGCTGTGAGGGAAAGATCTGGGCCAGACCTCTCTTCTTGGTTTGTGAATGGCTGTTCTGTCCCTACATCTCTTCACTGTCTTACCCCTGTGCATGTCTATTCCAATCTACACCTTCTTTTAAAAAAATATATATTTTATTTATTTATTCATGAGAGACACGGAGAGAGAGAGGCAGAGACACAGGCAGAGGGAGAAGCAGGCCCCATGCAGGGAGCCCGACATGAGACTCGATCCCAGGACTCCAGGATCATGACCTGGGCTGAAGGCAGGTGCTTAACTGCTGAGTCACCCAGGGATCCCCCTACACCTTCTTTTTTAAGATTTTATTTATTTGAGAGAGAGCATGAGCAGGGGTGGGAGGGGAGAAGGAGAAGCATACTCCTCACTGATCGTGGAGCCCAAAGCCAGGCTTGATCCCACAACCCTGGGATCATGACATCATGACCTGAGCCAAAGGCAGATGCTCACTGAGCTACCTAGGTGCTCCCAGTCTACCCCTTCTTATAAGCACACCAGTCATACTGGATTCAGACTCACCCTAATCACCTCACTTTAACTTGATTACCTCTGTAAAGACTCAATTTCCAAGTAAGGTCATGTTGTGAGGTGCTGGGCAGTAGGACTTCATATGAATTTTGGGAGGACACAATTCATCCCATAACACCTCTCACATAGTTGAGTCTTAAACACATATAAAGAAGGAAAATGTTTTAAGAATATAAAGCTCATCCCCAACTAAAAGTGACTTAATTTATTGATATTAATTCCCTGGTCAAATGTTAGGAGGTAGGACTGATGAGTGGCGGAATGAGGTTTTTCATTTCAGCTCCTTCCTTTTCAGATGCATTAGGACACCTGTGCTGGTGAGCTCTGTGGCCAAACAAAATGCTGGACCTGCCAGCTTCTCATGTGTCATGCACACCAGCGTGCTGGCAGGGGGAGGAGGCACAGAGGATAATGCTGGTAATGCCAAGATCCGACGTTTGATTCCCATCAGAGCTAATTAGTTTCACTCATCCCTGCACGTAGCTGGCCACTTTGCTGCTGCCTGCTGACCCACAGGACAACTGAGGCCAATCAAAAACAGGGCACTGGCTGTTCAAAAAGCCTTGACGTCTATTCTGAGTCCCAGAATTTGTAACCTAAGAGCAGGAAAAAGGCAATGGGAGGCTACCTTTATTCCAGTTCAAACGACACTTCTCATGTAATTTTAGACCTTGGTGACCAGATGATTAACATTGTGCAAAAAAAAAAATTCACAGAATGGAACGGTTTATACAAATCAGTCAATGGGAATGGCAAACTCAGATAAAATGACCTCAAGATGCCATCACCTGGGTTAACAACACTCTTCTTGTGTGACCACTTCTCTAAGTAAAAATAGTATCATATTAAAATAAGTACAAATAAATTTAAACTGAATAATCTTTGCTTACAAATATTTTATTCCCATTTATCAACCGTTATAGCTTTTTCCTCTGTAAGACTGTGCATTCTACAGAATAAGCTACTGTAAACTTTACCTCCAAAAAAGCCTATTTTATCTCTTCTCTCTTGCTTATTTGTTTAGGTCAAATCTTGGTTGTAAATTAAAACAAGGGCCTTCACATTCAGACAAGACGACACCAATAAAGTCCCCAGTTTCTCATGGAAGTGGAAGCATTCCAAATTTCTACATTTTTCTTCTTTATAGTGAGAAAGTCTTATCTTCCTCCTGCCTCAGGTACTCTAAGCCTTAGAAATGATGTGGATTATAATATAGAGAAATCAGATAGGAACACAATACACTGGCTTCTTCAATACACAGGTACAGTTTGAGAGGACATTATTTGTATTCGTCCCCTTATTGATATCCTCAGAATGAAGACCACAGAGCGTGTGTATGAGAGTACTCCTTTGATTGCAAGTAACAGAAACCCACTCCAATCCAACAAAACCAGGGATTTTTGACCCCTTGTAATCTCAAAGTCTACTTCAAGCACAACTGGATCCAAGCGCTCAAACTTCAGGCATCTGTTCCTTTTCATTTCTCAGGTCGATTTTCTTAAGATAGGTTCTCCTCAATAATGACACAAAGCTCTAATAGGAGCTCTCAAATCACATCCAACCATTTAGTAACACCAGAAACAAAAGATAGGACTTCTTTTTTCCAAAATTTCCAGCAGGAATCCCAAGTTGCATTATTATCTGCCTATCCCTGAAGCAATCAGGGTATCTAAGCAGATGCTGAGCTCTCATCTGTGTGTCTGATCCATGTACCCACCCCCAGAGCTAGGAGAGGGATCCAACTCCACCCCAATCATACAGATAGAAGTGGGGGAGGACTGGTACCCCTAAAGGAAAATTGGTTACCAGAGGGGAAATGGCAAGCAAAACCAATAGATACCCATCGTTGAAGTCTTAAGTTGTTATTTCAGAAAAAAAATGCTATTAGTCAAAAAGAGGGTGGCATCAAAGCATGCCAAGCTCAGTACAAACTCATCATCATAACTGGAAAAATTAATTACAAATCCATTTCCTACTGCTAGAGGGTCAACACTACATTGTCATATGGACACATAATTATAATAAGTCATAGTGATTTATCATTTGAAAGCTGCTCAGTTGATATGAGAAAACAGCAAATGAAGAGGGACACTGAAAGGCTATTAAATTCATTCCCCGGCCACTAATAAAATCATACCTAAGCCTTCAATTTTTGAAGACCCACAGAAACAAGGTCTATCATAATCATTCCATTAGTTAAATTATTAAGAAAAATGATACAGGTTTCCTCTCTAGCCCTCTCCATGCAAGGGAATACCTCCATCTGCACATGTCATTAATTAATTTTTTGTAACAATTAGTTTCAACGCTCCTGTGAGGAATGCTAATCTTTCACCAGGGTAAAATGAGGCACTTGGATAAAAATGACGCTACTGGGAGGCATGAATTTCCAGCCCTGATAACGACTTTTGGATCAAAAATGTTCCCTCACCCCAAGGTCTATTCACATGGAGTTCAAAAGGCTATAAAAGAGAAGATGACCTCACTAGGTGGGCTCTTGCAGCTGCCAATTAGGACAACTCTCGTATTTGAAACATGGTCCCTTGGATTATCTGTTTAGTGGTAGAGTCAGCCACAAGAACCAGGCATTTTTTACTCCTGTTGTAATACTCTATCAAAATTAATGACAGTGTCACACTGTACTTAATGTAAATTAATTCTATGTTTGTCCAAACAACCCAATACGATTTGTTTAAGTTTCCTGGGTAGCCAGGTTTTTGAATGCATTATCTGAAAGATGGAAAAGATGTTCCTCCACAGAGGGTTTTCAGGTTTTTTTAAATCAGAAATTAAATAAATAAAGGGCTCACCATATGTGCAGCCTGGGACATTGCTTGCAGCATTTAGCAGGGTCAGATTATCAAGTCTCATTATTTGATACATTTTTCAGGCTTGCAACAGAGTCGCAAAGAATTGATGGGAACAGCAAATTCATTTTAAAATGGGTTTATCGCTTCATCAGGTATTCATTTAAGCAGAATCCACAGCATAACTGGATCTCTTTGGCCCTATGTGACATGTTTTTCCAAATGGAATGATAATAAGTATGGAGATATAATATGTAGTTAAAGACTTCCCATCTCCATGAGGCACCCAGATATTCAAAGAAAGAAATTACTTTCATTCTCAAGCCACTGCTCACTAGAGGATCCATGGCCAGCTTTTTTAGAGCCCTGCTAAAGAGAAATCTAGAGACGCCACAATCCTTTTGGTTTGAGGCTAATAGCTATGTTATAGAGAAACCATCATGAGGGATTTAGTTTCTGGTGAGAAAAAAAATTATAAACTGAGCATTAAATATTATGATACATTTTCTTAGAGCTACTAAACCAGATAAAATAGGAAAATAACATGAAATTAGTTGAGAAAATAAAATTAGGATACCAAAAAAATGTCTTTAAGAAACTTCAAGCTATTTTAGATTTCCAGAGCATCAATAAATTATGCAGGCAAGATGCACACCAATCCAAAGTCTACAAAATCCAACTTTTAGTCTCAGCTAGAGATCGTTAATTTGCTGAGTTCTTGTAGAACGTCTCCCATTTAATGAACTCTATCATGTTCCCCACCCCAAAATTCACTTCAATATATTGTTGATTTTCCAAATACATATTGACATTATATTTTGAAAATATAAAAAGCTACAGGTGATGTAGTGGTATGCAAAATTGTTTTATATCACAAAGGCTTCTTAGTTAATAGACTTCATGTTATCATCTGGTATACCATGCACACAATAATGTGTAAAAGGTCACCCTTTTTTTTTTTAAAGATTTTACTTATTTATTCATGAGAGACCCAGAGAGAAAGAGAGGCAGAGACACAGGCAGAGGAAGAAGCAGGCTCCATGCAGGAGGCCTGATGCGGTACTCGATCCCGGGACTCCAGGATCACGCCCTGGGCGAAAGGCAGGCGCTAAACTGCTGAGCCACCTAGGGATCCCCAAAGGTCACCCTTATTACTGATAAGGCTATTTTGAAGATCTGCTTAGATCTACTACTTAAGTTTACTAAGAATCCTGCCCCACAGTCTAGACTCCTGGTTGTCAACCTTGACTGCACGTTAGATTCACCTCGAGAACTTATAAAACACACCATGACCAGGCCAATTAAATCAGAAGATTCATTAAGGATTGGCCCCACGTATCAGTATTTTTAAAAATTACCTACGTGCTTCCAGTGTGCAGCCAAAGCGCCAATGGTTTAGAGCAGTGGTTCTCTAAGTAGGGTGCCTGGAGCAGTCTCAGCATCACCTGGGATTTTGTCAGAAATGCAAATCAGGTCCCAATCCAGATCTACTGAATCAGAAAACCTGTGGGAACTAGCAGTGGAGCAGATGGTCCAGGAGACACTGATGAATGCTGAACCACTGATCTAAAATATGAAACAGCTCATCCAGAGAAAAATTTGGATCTGCAGAGCAAACACACTTGCGGAGGACGGCCACCTCTGACTGGTCCATAGTGGAAAGTGCAGAAAACCAGGGATGGATCCAGGTTTTGAAGAGTGTGAAGTCAATACAATTTCAAGACCTTTTTCAAGAAACACAAGAAACACAAAATTAGGTACAAATATCCATTTAGAATCAGAGAAATCACAATTTTTTTTAAATTCATGCAAATGAGTATCACATACTATAACACAATGCTTTGGTTAATTTATTTCCTGAGATTCACCTTTAACATTCTTTTCCGACATTTCACATAATTTTCTTTCATTGCCTTTTCATAACAAAAATTGTATATTTCCTACAGGAGTAAAAATAATGATTCATTCTTTCCTCTAGCATGATGATTTCTTTTTCCTTTCCTTTTTTTTCTTCTCGAGCTTAGAAAAGATATCTTAGAGGTAGTTGTTATTGAATCTGGGGAGACCTCTATCCAAGAAAACCTCTATTTTAGGGCATTGTAGGTATTTCATCACAGCAACTAACCTTAAATACTCTTTGAAGAGTCTCTAACCAAAGTCCTAGAAGTAGTCTCTGTGGATGAGGAGAGTAATGCTTTATTCACTTATGCTAAATCTACCTTGTACAGACTTTTGATAAATTAACTTCCTCAAGCAACCCACCACCTAGGTAACTCATTCTATTTCTGCAAGGAAGAAGAGGAGAAGGTACAGAGAGCTAGGAGCGTTTAGGAAAAATTCCTCCTGATGAAAACATAATGAAGAGAATCTTTGTTCCCTGAAAGAGAAGGGCAGGTTTTAGGGTTATCTACACATGGAGAAATATGTGCAGTCAAGTGAGGTCAGACGACCAGATTTCTCTTCCATTTCTCTAAAAAGTGTGATGCTTTAGCTTCTGAAACCGGGAAGTCCCAATAGGGTCTAGTCTAATTTTATAGATATCAAAGTAAAGCCAAGATTTATGCTGATGGTGTTGATGCCAAAGGCTGCTCCCTACCTTTGTGAGGTTTGTTCAAAAATACAGTACTGAAGACCTTAACCAGACATATCCTGGGTGAGAATTATTTGGACATAGTTCAAAATGGGCATTTAATTTGGTTTGTTCTCAAGTCATCAAATAAGCAGAACATGGGATGTATGAAGGACAAAGATGCAAACACTGATACAAAGTAATAAATAGGATGGTCTCCCTCGCCGCCTCCTTGGGGTGCAGCTGAGGAGAACAAACCATCACCTAAGAGGAGCCTGAGCTGTGGGTTTGCTGCCTTTTATACCCCCAGCCACTTCAACACTCAGACACACCTGATTTAATATATAAAAACAATAATTCTGCCCCTTAGGGAATACATGTCCAGGTTTTAGTTCTTAACATTCCTACCAGGCTAGCACAAAGACAATCTCTCATTACATGCACCTACTTTATGGACTCAGGAGCTTTCCATATTAATCCACATGTGGGCTGAGGGCTGTGGACACTGCAAGTGTCCAACAAATATTTGTAAGATGAACGAATAGATAAGCTTAATGTTTGCATGATGATAGGATAGAATGGGATAAGTACATACATGAGCAATTTAAAAAGTGTACCTGAAACAGTGTTTTCTTTTAATCTGATGGTTTAATAAATAGCTGCCTAAATGAACACCTGTTTACAAGGAGTCTTTTATCAGTATTTGTCTGCTTTTAGGGGGAAAAAAACTAAAAAACAATGAAAGAACTAACTCATTGGGGAACTCAAGAATGGCTTAATGAAGTAGGTGGCATTTTGGATGGGTCTTAAAAGATGGAATTTGACAGATGACATGTTTTAGAAAGCTATTCCAGATGGAGGCAGCCTCATTAACAAAAGATACAAAAGTAAGAAAGCATGTGGCATGTCTGGAGAAGAGCAGTAATACAGTTTAACTGAAATGCAGGATGCCTGAAGGGGAGAAAACTGCACTGAAAGTTTGGGTCTGGAGTGTCAATCTGAAGAGCTGGGATTTCTTTCAGTAGGAATGTGGGTACCACAGAGAGTTTTTTAATGTTGATGAAAGTTAAAAGTGACATATCAGAACTGTCCTTTAAGAAGATGTATCTGCCATTTGAAGATGTAGCAAGGACTAAAGAGAATGACTACAGATCCATAAGATCAGCTGGGATGTTAAAGTAACAATCCAAGTACGAAGGCATGAATCTTAACTAGGATGCTAGCTCTGGAAATAGAAAGGAGGAGATGAATGTGCAGAACAAGATAGGGGAAGCTCCTGCCCAACGTCTCAAGTGGAAGAATTAGTAAGTAGGGGTAAATGGGACAACAGAATATGGAGAAGGGGTCATCTAAGGAAGCTCTGAAGTTTAAAACCTAGAATTGTCATAGTAAATTTGCTGGGAAAATACTGTGTAATTTCCAAGGGCTGATCCTGGAGACAGGCCAAGAGACTGGATGACCAGGTCTGGACCTTAGAAGTCACCTCCAGACCTAAGCCTAAACCCCATGAAGACAGGAACTATGTTTTCATTATCATTAAATACTCAGCACATAATCTGGTACCTAGGATGAGTATTTATTTAAGAAATATTTGCTTCATAAAAGAATGAAGATTATCATGAGAATCAATGATAGATTATATGAACAAAGATTATAGTATAGAACAGAAAAGCCCATGAATGTGTAAATTAGGGAAAAGCTTCAAATACAGAATCTTAAATAATAAATTATAGTTTGCAAGAGGAAGAAAACCACCTTGGGCCAGCAGCAGTCCTAGACAGTGTTGAGATATAGCAATAATAATTCCCAACACAGATGGAGCAGGGTATAACTCACATGCTTAGAGTTCACTGGAAGAGAGGAAAGAATTTGTACCTAGGATATTCATGGACCCTGGAGCAAAATTTGCAATATTAGAAGTTGCTACTGTTTTTTTTTTTTTTTAAAGAGTCATGATCAAAAAGGTATGGGGAAAGTTGAGTCTCCCATGGTGCTAATTCTGAGTGATCACACGTTCTGGATAATCTGGAGGTAGGAGAGGTTAGAATATGTTAACATCTTGATGCCAGAATGACCTTTTTATAAGCCTATTAAGCCCCAGTTTAAAACCTTCCAATGGTTTCCCATTTACTTGGGAAAAATCCAAACTCCCTAACATCATCCACATAGCCCTACAATATCTGTTCTCTGTCCATCTCTCATTTTGTGCCTCCATGTCCTATAGCCTACCATCTTCAGTCACCCAAATAGGCTCTGCTCCCTCCAATTTTTCTGACTGGAACACCATCCTTTCAACCACCACATCTTTCCCCTAACCATTTGCTTTATGTAGTTAGTATTTACTCATTCTTCAATCTCGGTTCAAACATCATTTCTGTGGGGAAGACTTTCTCATCTCCTTGAGTTCAGGTTCTCATATATATTAAGTATTTTTACTAAATCTCAGATATTGTTCTAAGTGTTTACTTGAGTTGAAGGCAATGGAATGTGATATAAAAAGCATGGACTTGGGAACTGACAACCCGTGTTCAAACCTCAACTTTACCATTTAGTAAATGTGTAGACTGGAATAAATCAATGAATTCCTGGCACCCAAGCTTCCCCATCAATAAAATAGAAAAAACAGAGTTGTATGATGATTTATTAATGGAGAACCAGAGAGATTGATTAACCTGACCAAGATCTAAAAGCTATAAGTAACAGGCCTGGGAACCAAACCCAAGCAATCTGAATCTGTTATTGACTACCAAATAAGAGAATCATTGTATACAGTTGACCCTAGGTCAATGTGGGAGTTAGGATTCTGACCCCACACACAGTCAAATTTTGACTCCCCAAAAATGTAACTACTAATAGCTTACTATTGACCAGAACCCTCACTGATAACATAGTTGATTAATGTATATTTTGTGTGTTTTATGTATATTATGTACTCTATTCTTATCATAAAGCTAGAGAAAATAGAAAATAGTACTGCATTCCTCCTCACATCCTACCCTGCTCTTACCTTTCCTCAAAGTGATAAGTAGGCCATTAGACCTGGCCCCATGAGAAAATATCCCAAGGAGTAAAATCAGGCCAAGATTATCTTTTTCACAAATGCCAGAGTCAAAACTAGAAGAGTACGAGCAACAAGTGGATTGGAGTGAACTGGTGACAGATACTGCTGCACTTGTGCCTTTAGTGGAATGCCACTTCACTAACCAATTTCAAATGTCACTCCTTTGCACGTACATACCAATATGCTTTAATATTTATCACTTAATAAACATGTGAAAGATGGCACAAAATCTGTGTCCAATGATCCTTGATGACAAAGCATTAGTGACCCAATCCTTTTCCAGACATAATGGCATTTTGCTCCAGTAGCATAGTGCTGTATCTCATATGAAACAAATAAGGCACTCATGCATAAAATTAATACAGCAAGCTTTCTAGGCAGTGATAAATTTGGAAGCAGGCCCACAGAATCATTTCATCCCTCTCGAAGGCAGATTTCCTATAAAACCTTGAGTCACCTACATCTTGACTTGTAAGTCTCTTCTGAAAATTATGTCATCATCTCTCATGAAACCCAATAGGGCGTGTGCAGTCAAGGTAGAAATAAAGGGGACAATGAAGCTGTTGAGGAGATGCTTAGAAATATGACCACTTCATTTTATGTGGAAAGGCAATTGATCTCTAAGCATTGAGAGTTTTCAACTTGCCCTTTGCTATTAAGTTATCCTCACCACACTGCTTTTTTCGGTTCACTTGTGTATAAATGGGTCTTGAATTCTCTTGTTTTATGTAGGGGTAGCTGAAGGTGATTTTACGCCTTGACAACCTTTGATAAGCAGCAGTATCAAGAGTATCATCACGAAAAAACAGGATTTTCTTGATTTTGCCAGGAATCACTAGAAAGTACCTCTGCTTCTGAAAGCATCAACCTCATAAGGACATTCACAAGCAAACCCTATGTGTCCTCATAAACATGTCTTAGTCACCCCAACAGTGAACCCTACTACTGACATTTGAAACAAGTATTTGAAAGCAGATTTTGAAACCTGAAAGTTGAACAATATTACATCAAAAAATTCCCATGCATAGATTTTGAAGACGAGGAAAGGTTACTGCTGCATGGATGCCCTTAGACCTTCCTAAGAAGAAAATGAAAACTGTGGTTTATTGAGGGAACACATTGTTGATTTGCAGTATGAATCATACTATGCAGGGGTAGCACCTGAGAAAAAGAAGGGATTCTGGTTAAAATTATATAACTGTACCACTGATGGTTGGTTTTACTTGGCCAGACTCCATTTTCAGTTCTGAACTTCAGATATCTGCTTTGGCATGTTTTTAATTCTCATTGAGACTCGGTTGCAAAAGGGAGTTTTGAGAATGCATGTGTCTCATGAAGCTACTGCATACTCAGTAAATTATACATGCAACTGTGTTTGATGAATGCATTTTAACCTTGTTGGTGTTTGCTGTTTCTGGTGTCATTTTGAAGAAGAAAATGAAAAACAAACATGGCCTTCTAAGGTTCTGTCTCCAAAGTGGAACTGGCTAACGTTCCCTTTTTACTCCTGTCAGGTAGGGGTCCTGAATCACAACAGAGTAGTTTACATATTAAATTGATAACACAAGTCTCCACGGAAAACAAACAGCAAGCTAAAACACACCCCCGGGGAATCGGAGGTGCAGAAATGTGATCTTGGTTTTGTATAACCAAAACATTAATATTTATAGTAAGTTAGGTGTACTTGCTTCACAAGCAACTCTTCTCCCTAGGGTGTTCTCACAGCACTGACAATCCCCCTTAATTCTGATTGCATCCTTGCGTTGAAGTCCAGACACCAGGATGTGAGTTTTTTCTTGCAGGTTCTTCCTTTTCCTTACAGGTCAGGAAGATCCCCACTCAGCCTTCAATTCAAATGCATTCCTTGTTCCATAGTTACACAAGGATTTCCCTTCCTCCACCCTTTTTTCTCTATATCCCCCATCCTAATGTTATGCTGAAATACATCACTTCCAATAGTAACAGTCCTGCATTCCTAAATTATGAGAGCTTAGGTTAATTATTAACTGAAAAATAATATTTAAGTGTACGTGTAAAGTCCCCCACAAAAACAAAAACAAACCACACAACCCACCAGAAGAGAAACTGTATTCCATCCTGCCATGATCAGATCCCCATTATCATGAGCGTAACTTTGCACCTATGACTTCTGTTCTAGTGGCACATGTCTTTGGAAATTTGGAGAAAATATTGTAACTAGTGATAAATAACATAGGATGCATTGTTCAAAATGGTGGCTTTTTATGTGTTGTACTACTTGTGTTAACTTACAAAGCATTTCAATGATAATTAAGATTACCCTATTGTGTACACTGTAAATAAATCATTCTAAAAAGCTACGCATACACATTGGAGCTGCTACAGCACATACTGAATCATTTTAGGATTATGAGAGATTCAGTTCCTCAACCCCTGTTTTGGCTTTGTCAGAGAAGATCAGATCTCTGTGCAAAATGGAATCAAGGATTTTCTGTGGAGGAAAAAAATGCTTTTTTAGCTCATTCAAAGCTGTCTAATGGGAATCCTTGCTAGAACATATGTAAGCTTGCTTAAATCTACAGCATTCTTTTCTCTCCCTAATAAATGCATCTTAAGGTAGGTGTACAAAAATAATTCTCAACATTGGAAAAATAAGTTTTTATCTGCTTAAAACACTAATGCACTAGAATGTTAAACCTGAAATATTTTAAAGTTCGTGTTGCCCACCTCAATTGTTTTAAAAAACGAGGAAGTGAAGCCCCATAGAGAGAAGTGATTTGCAAAAAAAACACACACGCACATACAGGCTCTCACACACAAAGTATACTTGTAAAGGATTCCAGTATGATAAAATGTCATATTGGAAATATGTTAAAAGTAATGCATTGAATCCTCATATCCATCTCCTATCTATACTATTAGTAAATGTTTTAAAATATGAACTCAAAACAGCAAAAAAAAAAAAAAATGAGAAAGGAGGCAGCCTGTACAGGAGATATTTCACAGATTTCTAGAATGCAAAGCCAGATGAAGAAAGGATTATTAATAGAATAAGGCAGAGGGAGCCACGTGCTCAGGGTTAACATATGTGGTCCATAGCACAAGGCACAAGAAGTCTCAAAGTGTTGAAAGTCCAGCAGACGCAGAGAAAACCTAGCCCAGCCTGTAGGGGAGTTACGGGTGGCTTTACAAGGAAGGGTTTTGGAATAAAAGGTGTCAATAAAATGCAGGTTTTGAGAAGAATGGATGGCAGTGTATATGACAAGGAAGATATATCACAGGATGAAAACAAAGCTAATTTGAAATAATGGGGGAGGGGGAAACACTAGCCAATAGAATATAATCATAATTAGCAGTCAGCCCTATCCCAAAACAAGATATTTTAGAACTGTTCAGATAATTCAATTTAACAAAGACTTATTGAGCATTTTCCAAAGACAAAGAACAGCTAAAATTACAAGTTGAACAAGAAAAGGGCCTTATCCTCCAGGAGTTTATGTCTGGTGAGAGAAACAAATATATACATGCCTAGTTATAATGGAAGGCATAGTAATACACATTCTACAGAAATGGTGCAAAAGTTTACTGTTGTAGCTGAAAAAGAGGTGATTCAGATTGTCAAATCCAGAAAGATTTTTTTTCCCATTAGATTTTAGCCTTAAAAGACAAGTAGGATTTGATAATTAAATAATGATGGCAAGAAAGCCTTTTGTGAAGAGATAATAGGAGGAGCTGAGCCATACATGCCAGGAAGAAACACTCATGTTTGGGAATAATGAGTGGATCGGTAAGCATGAGCCATGGAGAATGCATTTGCCAAATCGTGTGAAAGCCTGGAATCCCAGAGAAAGAAATTTAAGTGACATTGAGCCATTGAATATATATGGTAGAGGAAAAAGTAATCCTGTTTTTAAAATCAATGTAATAAAGGTAGGATTCACATCCAGTAAAATGTACCTATTTTAAGGGAAGAGTTTGATAAGCATTGACAAATGTACATACTCGCGTAACCACCGTTCTAATTAAGATATAGCGCATTTTCATTACCCCAAAAGTCCCCTCAAGACTTTTCCCAGCTAGTCTCTCCATTCTCCACCCAGGCAACTATTTGATCTGATTTCTATCACTACAGATAAGTTCTCTCTGTTCTGCAAATTTATATAAATAGAATTATACAGTATGTAGTCTGGCTTTGTGCCTGGCTTGATTCACTCAGCATAATGTTTCCTGAGCTTCATTTTGCCTTGCTGCTCCTTGCCCACATACCTCAAAAGGAAACTCCTCCACCAGAACTTGCCCAGATCTTGTATTCAGCCTCTGTTCCACTCTTCTATTGTTGTGTAATAAAGCATCCCAAAACCTAATGGCTTCAAACAACAATAAGCATTTTTTTTTCCTTATGAATCAGTCATTTGGGCAGAACCTGATGGGAACAGCTCATCTATGCTCCACACAGCATGAGTGGGGCTGGAGTATTTACTTCCAAGATGACTTACATCATAGGCCAGCTAGTGCAGTCTTTTTATATATATATTTTTAATTTATTTATTCATGAGAGACAGACACATAGGCAGAGGGAGAAGCAGGCTCCATGCAGGGAGCCCAACGTGGGAACTGGATCCTGGGTCTCCAGGATCCCACCCTGGGTTGAAGGCAGGAGCTAAACTGCTGAGCCACCGGGGCTGCTCTAGTGCTGTCTTCTGACTGAGAGTTTGCCTAGGGCTGTCAACTGGGGACCTGAGTTTCTCTCCTATGTGGCCTCTCCATAAGGCTGCTTGGGCTTCCTCTCAGCATGGCAACCAGGTGCCAAGAGCTGCTTTCAAGATACGGAAAGTAGATGTTGCTAATTTTTTAAGGCCTGGTCTCAGATACTGGCACATCACCACTTTCACTGCATTTTGTTCATGAGGCAGTAACAGAATTTAACCAGGATCAAGGGGCAGACAGATGGACTCTCATCTCTTGAGGAAGAAAGTACTAAAGAATCTGCAGATATTTTCAACCAACATACCTCCCCAGTCAGGAAAGAGGTCTTTTTAATTAAACACTTACTCAACAGAAAAGGAGACTTGCGCTAGTCATCCACACAAATTAGCCTAGTCTTCTCAGACATTTGATGAAAATAAATGCAGGAGAGGGAATGACCAAGATGAATAAACAGTGAGGAAAACAGAAGTGATACAAATAATTGGAAATACCTTGTTTCCATTCTAATTAATATGTAATTATCCCCAAAGATAATAGAATATGATATCTATAAAATAAGCACAGGTTGCTACTTTAAAAAAAAAAAAAAGAATCTGAGAACAAGAATGGATTCCTGGAAATTACATACATATATGTAATTACCAAAATATAAAATTCACTAGAGAGATTAAATCTAAGAATGGATATGGCTGAAGACCAAGTTAGACATCTGAAAGATAACACAAAAATAAATCACTCGGAATTTAAAGCTAGAAGACAAAATGATGAAGCAGAGGAAAATTAAAGCACACAGAAGCTAGATCCAGAAGGCACAACATCTGTCTCCTAGGCGTTCCATAAGGATAATACAGAAAATTAAAGCAAAGAGATGAGCAAAGCAAAGAAAAAATTTCCCTAAAAATTACACACATTTCAGATTGAAAAGTCATCTAATGTCAAGAAGAGTGAATGACAAAAGTCTCCAACTTAGCCATTTTCGGGTAAAATTTCTCAAGTGCAAGACGAAAAAGTGAGCTCTGAAAGCCAGGAGCCTGCAAGGAGGGCAAATTTGATAGTAAAAAGAATCTGGTGAAGGTCAACCCTAACAACACGGAACTCTGAAAAAGAAGTAATGACTTCAAATGTCTGAGGAAAAATGATTTAAACTTATGATTTTATGGTTAGCCTAACTACCAAGCAAATGTGTAGACGAAAAGAATTACATTTTCAGACACGTGAGGACTCAGAAAACTTAAACTCCAAGATCCTTTCTGAAAACAGTGCTAACACTATATTCCCGCAAAAATGAAGAAAGAAATCCAAGAAAAAGAAATGGAGCCTAAGAAATAGTAAAACCATCCCAAGAGTACAATGAGATGATATCCCAGGAGTATAGCAGTAAAGCAGGTCAGATTATAATAACAAGTGAGAAGTCCCTAGGAAGAATGATTCAATCACATTTCTTAAAGAATGCAGAAAATCTTAAGGGTTTCATAAAAAAAAGAAAACAATGCACTTAGAAATTCTGGGAAGAAAAAAAAAAAGCTCTATAATAAAGTCATGGTCCGAATAGGAAGCTACCTATTGAGTAAAAGAAAAAAGAATCCATTTCATCTTAACATGGAAAAGATTCTCCTTCAAATATCATGGTTTTAGTGACATAGCATTGTATTCCCTGCTTCTCTGGATCCAATCAGGAACTTCTTGCTTTAATTCTGCAACAAATAAAACTCACATAATCATAATGTATTATGTAATATCTCTTGTTTTAAGTTGTATAATTAACTTATGGACAAATGGATCCAAAATCCGAGAACGAGTATTTCTCAAATATATAGATTTATAGCTTTCTCTCAAATATATAGAAAAAATATATATATTTATATGTCTATGCATATGCAAATGACACATACATACATTTATAAATCTATGTCCTAATACTTATCTCTATTTAAAAAAAAATCATGAAACAGCTGACCCAAAGGAGTGAAAAAGAGGGGCAGAGAGTATGGGCATGCTAAGTTCCTAATTGTGCATCAATAAATACTGCTTAAAATTAATGATTCCAAAGCCAGAAGTTTAGGCATATAATTACAGTTCTAGAGTAATAAGTAATTAGAACTAGGAAGTACTTTATGGTACTTTAAAATAATACTTTAAAAATCCAGAAGTTAATAAAAGATAGCATATTTATCCTAAATTCCTCAGTTTTCCTAGTGGTTGGTATAAAGATGATACTTATGGTAATTGGGTCAAAAAATTTATCAGCATGCCATTTAGCAAGGTTGAGCTAACTTTTCGAGGAAGGACTGGGATGGGAGCCTTTCCACATCCTATTGCTCCCCAGGAAGGGACATGGCCTTTTTTAAAAAGCAGCTCCCCTGAGCTGAAGGTAAATCCCTCCTGCTGAGCAGCTGGCACTGAACTCCTCCATCCTGGATTAGGATCTGGAGGCTGCAATACAGCACCCACTGCAGTGAGCAGTTGTGTTTGTTAGCAACAATTCATTTAAATGGGATTCAATAATTGGGGTTTTGTTCTATGGGGATTTTCTATATTGCTTGATAATTATGAGGTAGTTCTTTCTCGTTTGTATTAAAAATATTAATGTTAGAAATAGCATAGAAATAATTTCAAATAATTATTTCCAACATGAATATCTTTTTGTAATGCTCTCTTACAACCATATGCAATTAGGACATATTTGCTCAAATCTTCCTGAACATAAGACCTATTCTTTTTATGCAAAATGAAGCTTTAAAATGTGTGAACATCTCATCTCTCTTAATTACAAATTCTCTGTTAAATTTATTCTATATCTACTTTGTATCATGAAAAGATAATTGTAGATATTCAATTCTATCACTTCATCTATAGGTTACAGTAAAAATTTATTAATTCTGTTTTTACTGAATTAGATTTATAATTATTGTAACAGAGTATGGGTTGACATTCATTTTAATTCTATGATTTTTTAAAATAATACTTTTAGAGTTTTTACAAATTACACAGATTCAAAAAATGCTCAACAATTATAGGAAAGTATAAAGAATAGAGCAATCACTTAAAGTCACACCTCTCAGAAATAACCAGTGCTACCGTCACTCTGGATATCTCTCTGGACAAGTGGACAGTCGGATAGATGAGTGATAAATAATTTGTATTATAAATTTGTATAATGGGAAAACATTTGTATAAATGGGATTACATGTACATACTACTTTATATAATCTTTTCTTTATAGAATAACTATGTATCAAATTTTAAAAATATTCATGACAATCATCATCTAGCCCCTTAAAATATCTCATTAAAAATCACGGTGCTGTGATCTAGTCTTTTTCCGGTTTAAGCAACCCAAATAAAATTAATTCTAAGTTTTTTGTTTTGTTTTCATAGTAAAGACCCTGCTAACATAAACATTTACAATGTGTCATACGCTATGTTAAGCACTTTTACCAGGGTCATCTCATTCAATGCTTCCAGTACACTCATAAAAATTTGATTCTGAATAGAGAAGGTAAGCCATGCATCTAAGGTCACACAGCTAAATATGGAACTGGATCCGAACCTAGGCATTTGGATTCCAGAATCTATACTCTCAAGCACTAGCCTATACACAATCTATAATCCCCTCATTAAAATAACTCCACACAAGACTAAGAAATTAAACACATTTTTCCTCATTTGAATTGACAGTGTCTTCAACTGATGACAATCCATTGGGTTATTTATTATAAATAATATAATGTATCTGTTAAATTTTTCTACATCTACTCTGTATCATGAAAAGATATTAGTACATATTCAATTCTATCACTTCACCTATAGGTTACAGCAAAATTTTGTTAATTCTGTTTCTACAAAATTAGATTTATAATTACTGTAACAGAGTATGGGTTGACATTCATTTTCATTCTATGATTTTTTTAAATTAATACCTTTATAGTTTTTACAAATTACACATATTCATAAAATGCTCAACAATTATTTAAAAATATGTTTAAATAAAAATATTTTAAAATAAATATTGCAAAAGTATCTTTGGGTTATTAATTATTTATTCAGTGAATAATTAAGAATCTACTAGATACCAGGCAGTGTGCTAGCACAAAGAATTTTAAAAAAGGAAAATGAAAGGAATGTTTATATGAAGGATTTTTTTTTTTTTTTTTTTTTTGCAATGAAGGATTTTATCATAAAACTACAAAGTAATGGCCAAAGCAGTGACTGCTTATATATTTTATGGGGTTTATATTTACTGACTAGAAATGAATTGTGGTTTATTTCTTACCTGTCCTTTTTTATATACACAATATGCAAATTTGCATTTTCTCATAAAACTGAGAACATACTTCAATTTCCATTCTGTAGTCTGCTTATTTTTTTTTCCACATATTACAGATGAGCATTCCCATATCAATAAGTATTATTTTTTAAAAAAATAATTCTTAGTACCTCTTTGGGTGTAATTTTAATCGGCACATTCCAGCATATGTTTGAACCATAAAATATTTTAATTATTCCCCAATTGTTTAATGTTTGTGCTGTTAATTTTTTATTATACAACAGTATCTTTAATAAACCTCAGGAAGATCCTACAGCAAGCAGAAATAAAATGACTCAACTTTTTCAATTATTCAAGACAAGAAAGAGGGTGAACATGTAAGTACAGAGAGTCTCTGATACTAAGAATCCCAAGTTCATCTCTTAAACATGGTTTTCAAGGGGTGCCTGGGTGGTGCAGTCAGTTAAGCATTAACTCTTGGGTTCATCTCAGGTACCGATCTCAGGGTCATGAGATCGAGCCCTGCATTAGGCCCCTTGCTCTGTGCAGAGTCTACTTAAGACTCCTCACTCCCTCTACCCTTCCCATTATCCCCCCTGCACTCACACTTGCTCATGTCCTCTCCCCTCCTCAGTAAATAAATCTTTAAAATAAATAAAATATGGTTTTCAAGCTTAGTGTTCTATCTCTTATCCTTATGTGAAGTGACAATTTCATTTTCCTCTTAAATCTTGTCCCTGTTCATAAATAAATAAGTAAATCTCTTTCCTGTTCAAGTATTGTTTTTTTCCCCCCTCTGTTTTCTGGTTATTTTTCCTGTGTAAGGGTCACCTTTGACACTGAAAATAGCCAATTAGAGAATATCTGCATTTCTGGGAAATGCAACTCTTATTCTTTCTTGTTTTACTGTCTCTTGTTTTCCAATTAACATAAGATTTATACAGCACCAGTCTGTATCCAATGGCCCAGCTGAAGAGTCACCATCATCACTGAATAAAATTCCAGGCTTTGGTTTAGAAAATTCAAGCACTTCCAGCTGAGGTCCAATTCTCTTAAAGTGACACAATATTAATGGCTTTGGATGTTTTCTTTCCCTTAACGGAGGGAAATAGTTCAGTGGCTTAATTTTTCATGCCTTCATGAATTTAAAAATAAATAAATAAATAGAATTATCCAAAGGCAATAAATTATTCATCATGTTGCTTAGTTTTAAATCCCTGGTTAATTTTTTTCTATCATTTCCACATATACTTTTTCCTGTTCCATAATACTTCAGATACCAGTTAATAAATACGTGTGCTTGCGTGTTGATCACTGGGTTTAATCGCATGAATGTTTATCAAATCCAAGGGACTAATTATAATAAGCTTTCCACTGCATTGAGGAGCATTTTGCCGGGAATTAAATATTAAAAATGCAAAAGATATCTCTCTCTATGCAAGACGTAAACTGATATATTCTCACAAGAAAAGAGTATAAGCCGAAAGAAAATTGGCAAAAGAAAGTAAAATATATTCTAATTGGCTTTCTTGAATCCATTTCGATTTTCCTTCTTAATTGAGTTGGAGGAGAAGCCATTTAAAGCAGTTTGCACAAAAAGACCAGAAACCAATCATCCCATATAGGACACTAAAAATGCCTCTGGAATTCCATCTAGTACATGTTGGGGTTACTCGTTATAGTTATGAACATTTGGGTCAATAAGTGGTAACCAATGCTTAAATACAGAGTATGACTTATTGTGTATGCAAATGCATCTCTCATGGGCCAGCTAATCCAGTACAAGGCTTCTAAGGCTTTTACTGTTATAAATTTAAAACTGACGGTGGGATGGACACCAGCATCGTGAGTCTTGTTTGAAAACAGCATGTGTTTAAAGGATGCAAATTGCTCCATGGCACAACAAGATTATGGCTAAAAAGACTCTAAAGTTGAGGGAACACTTGTATTTGACATCGGACTTTTTTTTTCTTTTTTCTTTAGAATATCTATATGCATTTTTGCTGGTTATTAGCACCAGGAATAAGTCTCAGAGACCATTTTGCCCAATGGCTTTTAAGCTGTATTTCCTGGAGCCCTAAGAAATGCCCACAGGAGTGGCATGGAGAACACGGAATATGAGGAGGAAGCTAAGCAGTCCTTTCCTATATTTTTTACCAAAGTTGCTCAGTTTCTGTCTTATCAACTGGGGGGAAACTTAGAATTTCCTTTGAGACACAAGAAATAAAATTCTTTGATCCTACTCCCTCATTTTACATAGAAAACTAAATACCAGACAGATTGTTTACCCACACTGCAATTGTCTGTGGTAAAATCAGATGTGCTCTCCAACCCTTTCACCTGGCCCAGCACCACAAGAAAAAAGAGAAAGAAAAAGAAAACAGAAAAAAAGAAAAAGAAAAAGAAAGAAAGAAAGGATACCACTTAGACATTCTCAAGAGTCTACTATGGATTGAAAGTTTCTAAAAGTCAGGTTATTTTTGGCCTCTTTCTTTCCATAATTTGCTGAATACAACTGGAAAGTCAAGAGCAGAGAATATGATCAGAAAGGAAAGATTTTATTTCAGTGATCCAAATTTCCTTCTCTATAGGAATCTCTATTAGGTCTGTGACTTTAAACTATTAAACTTCCTTATGCCTTAATGTCTCCATTTTTAAAATGAGGATAGTGTGATCCAATATATTACAACAACAGTGCAAAACCATTTCACATCTATCAGACCAGCAAAGATAAAAATTTGATGATATCAGGTGTTGTTGAAAAAATGGGGAGGTAAGAACATCCAACCATACTCAGGGGAGGATAATTTGGTTTAATCTTCCAAAACACTTTAGCAAAATCTAATAAAACTGACAACATAGTATTTGATAAGCCAGAGATACTATTTCTAGTTAGATGTGCCTAAATATCTTAGAGAAGAACTGTGGGAGGATCCTTATTGTAGCATTATTTCTTAAAGAAGAAAAAGGGGAAAGACGTCCATCAACAGAGGAATAGAAATAGTAAGTTTTCCAGTTGCCCGTTGAAGGACTTTGGAAGTCACTGTTCTGTTCAAAGAAGTTGAAAGCCATACAGACTAAAAAATCAATAACTCTTCTTGGTTATCTAAGAGAGAGGAGGACACAGAGGAAATTTCAATCCCTAAGAGTGGAGAGACAAACAGGCAAATACAATGAGTTAGGGCTTACCAAAGTAGAGACTCTCAAGCAGGAGAATCCACCAGGGAAACCAGCTCTGAGAAGAAAATGCTGAACAGCAATTGATGAATTTCTGAAGGCTCAATGCAGACAAGTCATAAGGAAATCCAGTCATAGTGGGGCTCCCACAATATTGTGAGATTTACCTCCAGGAGTGTGAGAAGATTTACACAGTCAATACCCAGTAAATATTAGAGAAACATCCCCTCAGACTTCTGGCAGGGGAAGAGGACCCATTTTGCAATCTATCAGGACAGTCTTCTTCCTAATAACACCTGCCCTCAGGGGAAACTAGTCAACCTGAAACTAACATGCTGGGATTTTATCACTGCCTAAATGACCTGGTGGAAAGGAAATACCCAACCCCAGCTGGATCTAGCCTTCCCACTAAGAAGGGGTGGAAAGAGGAAGACCAGAAACATTTGTGAAGTTTGTGGTCTGGAGGCATAGGCTCACTAAAGGATTGAAACCCAATCATAGGACTGTAGAACACTTCCCTTACCCTCACACCTCACCACCACATCACTAAAGGCCTATTTACCCAGTATATCATGTCCAGCCATCAGGAAAAAAATTACAGGGCATACCAAAAGGCAAAAAACTTAAGAAGAGACAAAGTAAGCATCAAAATCAGACATGGCAGGGATGTTGGAATTATCACACCAGAAATGTAAAACAGCTGTCATTAAAAACTAAGGGCTCTAATGGGTAAAATAGACAACATGCAAGAACAGAGGAGTGACACAAGCAGAGAAATGGAAATCCTAACAAGGAGCTAAAAAGAAATGCTAGAGATAAAAAAACAAAAACAAAACCGTCACATTGTAACAAAAATGAAGAATACCTTTGATGGGCTTATTAGTAGACTGGATACAGCTGAGGAAAGAATCTGTGAGCTAGAGGATATACAACAGACTATTTGAAAACTGAAAAACAAAGACAACAGAGATTGAAAAATTTAGAATAGAATATCCAAGGACTGTGGAACAGCGGGAAAATATATCATACATGTAATGGGAATACTAGAAGGAGAAAAAAAGAAAGAAGCAGAAGAAATATTTGAAGCAAAAATGGAGAATTTCCCCCAAATTAATGTCAGACACCAAAACATAAATTCAGGAAACTCACAGAACAGCATGTAGGATAAATGCAAAAAGAAAACAAAACAAAAAGCAATAACATAGGCATATCATTTCAAACCACAGAAAACCAAAAATTAGAAAAAAACCTGAATGAAACCAGAAAGGGGGGGGGGGGAAACCCTTACCTATAGAAGAACAAAAAATTATACCTAGCTTCTCAAAAATCATGCAAGTATAGAATAGGATGAAATATTTAAAATATTGAGAGAAAAAAAAACACAAATCCAAAATCCTGTAGCCTGTGAAATTATCTTTCAAAAGCGAAAGAGAAATAAAACCTTTCTCAAACAAAATTGAGAAATTAAAATTAAGGGAATTGTTGCCAGGAGACCTGCGTTGCAAGAAATATTAAAAGCTCTTTAGAGAGAAGAAAGTAATATAAGTCAAAAACTTAAATCTGCCTAAATAAGACTAGCAAAGAAGGAATAAAGATTTTTATTTTTCTTATTCTTAATTGATCTGACCGATAAGTTTGTTCAAAAGATAACATCAATAATGTATTTAATTATTCATATTCGTATATATGTATATGCCATGTATGTTCATATATATGTGAAATGAGTGACACATCAGCAATGATACAGGGATGAGGAGGATGAATTATAAGGTTTTCACACTACATATAAACTGGCATAGAGTTATTTGAAAGCGGGCTTAGATTAGCTATAAATGAATATTGCAAACTCTAAGGCAACCACTAAAAAATGTAAAACCAAAAGTATAACTGATATGCTAAGAAATGTAAAACCAAAAGTATAACTGATATGCTAAGAAAACTCATTATTATTTGTATGATGAAGTATTATAAGGCAGTTAAAATACATAAACTGTAACTCTGTGCACCAATATGCATATGAAAGTGAGCATGGGCAAATTACTTAATCTTTTTGTCCCTCAGTTTCTTCATCAAAAAATGTTAAAAATAGTAAACTGTCTCATAGGGTTGTTGTGGAAATTAAATGAGTGGAGATATGTAAAGTGCTTAAAACAGCCTGGTACATAATGAGCTCTTAAGAAGTGTTTGATCCTGCTACAATATGCCTGAAAACAATATTGCATAAGAAAAGCAAGTAGCAGAAGTACACCCAGAATCATTCAGTCTTTCTATATTCTGGGCAGATATTAATCATCAGGATTTTGAATGAAAAATTCAAATCTTAGGAATTCCTTCAAAGCATGATTTATTCTGTTTTTCATTAAAAAATTTTTATAAGTTTTTAAAATAATTAGGATCCACAAAAATAACAGGGAGTCAGTTTTATGTGATAGGGTTATGTTAAATATTTTAGAGATATCTTATGAAAAATAGCAATAATAATAAGCATATTATTATTAACTCCTTTCAAGTGACACAAATATATTTTAATGATATATAAAGTAATCTCTATATAGGTATCAGATCATAGAAAACCTATTAAAAGGCAGCATGCCCACATTAAGATCCCACATGTAGAAAAATTGCTTTCATTTTCTATTAACACTAGCCAAATTCTAAAGGTATGTGCAAGACATCGTCTTCAAGTTGGATGTTAAGATACATGATGCAAAATTTCCTTTGCTTCCAAGAAAAATATTTATGTGCTTTGCAGTAAACTATAATTTATAATAAACATTCAAACATTGGGAAATGTCAAGGAGCATTATTGGGTAGTATTCAGGCAACATAATGTTTGAATCTCCTAGCAAAGTGAGAGCACTACACAGACTCAGGTGCCGAAATTGCCAGTTAAAGGACTTATTGTGCTTCTCATACTTGTTGTTTCTTGGGACATCACTCCTAAGATTTGTCTAAAGTATATAATGCATATAATCTTGCAAATATTCCTCTTACATGTAAGAATGACTCACCCTTAGCAGCAGACAGAACCATGAGCATACACTTGTATATGGCCACGGTCACAAGCAAGACTATCCAAGAAGACGGTGACCATATACCTTACTGACCTGGTATCTGAAGGTAGTAACTGTAGCCTTCAACTCCACTTGTCAGTATTTCTGCTTTCGACTTGACATGAATGGATGCCTTCCAATCGGCAATGTCTCTGTATTGATCACCAAGCTTTAATTACTGCAAGATAATTATATTTTCCCATTTTCCCAGTTTCTCAACTGATTTTTCTCAAGATGTGGGATTTGAAAAAATATACAAATTTCGCAAGAAACATTAAGAAGGAACTCCCACATAGAAACCATAATACACACTAAAAAAGGTGGATTCTAGAAATACCCTATTCCTGACTGTGATTTTAGCTAAGAAGTGGTGGGGTGATGATTATATAAAGACAAATAAAAGGAGCTCAAATTGTATCTGCAACGTGCTATTTCTTTTATTGCTTTTATGAAAAAGCAAAAATGATAAAATTATGCCATTCATTCTAGTGGAGGGTATGTGTGTGTTTGATAAATTATTCTACTTCCCTGGGTTTTTTAAATGTTTCCAAAGGAACTGTTAATGCTGATTCCTGGGCCTTCCTGCCAGAGATTCTGCTTCCTCGGGTACTGGATAGAGACTAGGAATCTTCATCTTTACTAGAGGATGATGGAGCAGATTGCACTACAGCAAACTTGGGCGAATGATGACCAAGTCCAGAGAAACCCACATGCCAACTGGAAGTACCGGTAAAAAATCCTAAATAGTGGCCATGCAGGATTTGCAAATTACATCCAAGGGCCAGAGGAGCAAACCGCAGCAGCAGGAACAGCTGGGTGCCTTTGCCCTGGGTGTGTGTGGTAGGAAAGTCCTCCCAATCCTCATGACAGAGCACCACGTGGATGCCTTTCACAGCTGAGGTAGACTGAAGGTGCCTTGTCTCTGCTAGCTCCCACCCACCAGTAGGCACTGGTTTCAATAAAAACATAGCGGGGTGGGAGATGAAAAAAAAGGCAGAAGACAAAGCTCTATACTAAAGGGATAATATTTTAAGAATTTCCAAAGTCCTGGGATGTCTGGGTGGCTCAGTGGTTGAGCGTCTGCCTTGGGCTTAGGGCGTGATCCCAGAGTCCTGGGATTGAGTCTCACATCAGCTCCCTGCAGGGAGCCTGCTTCTCCCTCTGCCTGTGTCTCTGCCTCTCTCTCTGTGTCTCTCATGAATAAGTAAATAAAATCTTAAAAAAAAAAAAAATTCCAAAGACCTTTATGAAAAGGACAATTTCAAACCACATTTGTACATTCAACTTTCTTTAATGTACTTAAAAGGCACCGTCTGACCTCACTGTGTTTCTTCTAAGTCTTTTCATAGCACTTTATGCTTTCTGATTGCTTTGCAATCATGAACCAGTTAATGATTAAATTACTAGTTTCAAACCCTCATTAGAAAGCAATAATATCAACGCCCTTGTTTCTCTTGATGGCTTGATTTTTAAAAATTTTAACTCAGTACCATTAGTTAGTCCGTATGCTAATATTTGAGAAATATTTATGCCATGAGAAATTTATGTATGTTTTTTGCTACTTCAAAGTGCAACAAGAAGCAAGTTTTAGGGCTTATGATGATTAAGAGAAAATGAATCCATTCCCCTGAATTCTAAAACCAATGTGTGTTCTCTCTTCATCCTTTTTGTAGAAAAATGGGCTTTTAATTTAAGGGGAAAAAGTGGGGGGGGGGGGGGGCATAGCCACCTGGAGTTCTGTGTTCAAGTTCTTAGAAAAATCCTGGTTTCTGCACCAATCCTTTGACTTTCAACAACTGAGCCTCTGCAAGCTTGGCAAACTTGACTTAAGCTTCTGACTTGGGCACCCAGACTTTTCTCTTTCCTCCCATCTCATAGCTGAGGCCAAACTGAAGGAGTCATCTCCGGCCCAAATGCTACTGACAAGGCTCATTGTCATCCTGGTCAAAGCAACACCAGCGTGGACATTATTTGAATATTTATCCAAATGCCATGGAGTGAGTGGGATGCCATCTGTACAGGGAGTTTCACAGACTGTTGCTGTGACTTCGGCATTTAAGCCACACCACAAGCTGCTATTATGACATAATAGGGCTATACCAGTGATATATGCAAACTTACCATTATAAAAAAATAAAACCTTTTTTTTTTCAAACTATTTCATGATTCCAGGTGATAAAGATATCTATCTACCTAAGAGTACCTGGAATATGCCCTTCCCACTTTCCACTTAAACTAGTGTTTACAAGTAACACGTACAGTTCAAATTATTGGATAGCCCTGTGCCAGAATCCGAGCAGTCTCTGCCCTAACTCTAAGGCCTGTGGACTGAAGAAGATCAATCCAGGCTTGGCCTCATGAATCACAAGAGCATGTCAATTTCCCTTGCTCTCTGTTCCCTGACTCTAGAGCTCTACAGTGTGTGCCAACCAAAACCCTGGGCAACCACCCGTCACCTGCATGAGACTACTATTCTTCAAGACAAAGAAAGCACTATATGCATGACTCTGTCCTCACCCTCATCTTTGTGCATCAGAAGACAGTGCATTCTAGAGTGCAACCAGGAAGCCACAAATGTGGTTGTGAAAGGTCAGTGAGGACAGCCTTGGACATAGCCACTGTGACTATTTACAAGAAAAGTGCTCTACATGGAGGTGGAGAAAGGGAAAGGCTGCTAGCAGCCCTCGCTAGAAAATACTATTATTTAGCCTATTGTTATGAAATATTTAAGAAAAAAAGAAATCAGAAGGAAAAGATGGACTGCATAAAGCAGAGTTAAAGTGCCCACATGTATTATTGCTTTAATTTTCATCACAACCAAAGGAGTTAAGCATTGTAGGCTGGAAAAGTTCATTTTTCTTCTAAAGTACAGTGGGATCTAGTTCCCAAGCATTTTGGAATCCATTGATTAAGTTAGCACATATTTACTGCCTACATGGTCCTGTAGCAAATAGCAAGCCAGATCAGAGACAGATGGTATGCGTATCACTACAAGTCAAGCTCCCTGAAATCACAAATGACCAAAATGCAAGTGACAAAGACATAAGTAACCTAAGAGAAGGGAAAATAAAGTGTTATGACCATGCAGAGGAGAAAAGAGGGTACTTCAAGGGGAGGGAATTATGAACTTTGAGCTTCCTACCAGGAATAAGTGGATGTGAAGAAGAGCATACCAAGCCAAGGCATTGACAAAAGCCATGCCAGGATCAAATAAGGAATAAAGATTAAAATTAAGAGATAGAGCGAGGGCATAGACATGGAGGGCCTTGAATGCTCAACTAAGGAGTATTTCTTAGAGGAAAAAAGAACCTACAGATGTTTTCCACATAGAAAGGCACTGGTGATTCTTGAAGTACAGAGTTGAAGTATCAGGGCTATGCTTCAAGAGTCAATAGAAAATAGACTCTAAATTGGATGGGAAGGGGGGATTGAAGGAAAGTAGGGGGGAAAAAGCCTATTGAAATAGCCCAAATGAGATTTAAGAAAGCCTGATTTGGCATTTTGTTTCATTTTACAGACTAGGAAACTGAAGGACCCAGAAATTAAGTAACATGTCAAAGTCCCACAAGTGGTTAGTGAAAGAGTCATGATCCATGTCTGAGAAATCTAGTTCCAGAGTCCATACTCTTAACCATTGTGCTGTAGGACTTCTCAGTACTAAGACTTTTCTTTTTTTTTTTCTTTTTTTTTTTTTTTTAAGACTTTTCAATAATATACTGTCCTTGCCAGCCATTCCTAAAGTGAAGGGCATAACCATAGCATGACATGACATTTAATAAACAAATACATAAAGTACAAATAAAAGTAAAAATAAAAATATGAGCAATCTAAAAATTCTGTGATAGGCAATAATTTGGGCATCAATTATGAAATACATATATAGAGAGAGACAACATGGACAGTAAAATGTTTGAAAGAATATATACTGGTATAGAAATAGTTTCTATGAAACTATTATGTGTTAAGTGAAAAAATCAGATTACCAACCTACGTTTCTATGTGCTTAGAATAAACATGAGAATGATTTATGCAAAAATATGTGCAGTTTTTCTTATTTATCTTGAAGGGAAGTTTGGAATTATTTTTATTATCTTTATTTTTCTGCATTTTGTGATTTTTCTGCTTCCTTCTGTAATAAAACTGGACCATCTTCTAGTGCTAAATAATTAATTTGCCCAGCTTTTTCACCTCTTGTACATATTTCTCAGGTAGACAGAGCCTCACAGCTTCATGTTTAGTTTCTTTAACAGATTTGAGCACTAAGCAAGTATCAGACCCTGTGTTAAGCACTAGAGTTACGACTGTGAATAACACAAATAGAATCATGAACCTCACAGCCTAGTAGAGAACAGGATATTGAGCAAGTAAATTAAAATGTGGTAGGATAGCCATGAGTATAAAGAAGGACTGGCTAAGGAAGGAGGTTTAGAATGAAAAGTAGGTGTTAAGTGTAGTGGTAAAATTATCCCCGGATGAGCATTCATGAAGAGAAGAAGTAGTATGGAGGTGGTGAAAAAAGATAAGGATTCTGGAAAGACAATGGAGATCCTGGCCGGTGTACATGGTGAAGCATCTTGGAGACACCTTAATGATGGTAACATTTGTCCTGAAGGCATTGGGGAGCCACTGTTGTCCTGTAGAGGCTGGTCTGCAGAAGGTCAAGAGAGGTTGCTAGGGAACGAGTTGGGAGGTTTTTCTAGAAAGGCTGGTCACTTGAACCAGGAGAGCATAAATAGTTAAAGAGAAAAGCAGAATAATCAGGAGTATTTAAGAAGTAGAATCAGCAGGACTTGAATGGATAAGGTTGGTTGGTGGGGGTAAGTAAACTGTCCAGATGATTCCCTGATGTCTAACTTGATCAACCGGATAGACAGGTAATTTACGGAGATAGAAGTCACTAGAAGAGGAAGAGGCTGGCAAAGAATGAAACACAAACTTTACCTCTAAAATCTAAACTCACTTAAAATTCTGAAGTAATGTCTACCCTTCCTAATGAAAAGTTAAACTGGCAGAATGAGTAACTGATCTACAGCATAATTTTCAGGGACCTGGGAATGACTGATTAGCTTTCATAAGACCTTATGAAGACATCTAGTCCTCCTGACAGTTGGAATTTGAAAAGAAATACAAAATTCCAACCACTTAAATAAGCAATGACTTAAGCAAAACATAGCATCATTTTATCAACCAGAGAGCCATCCAGACAGACAGGTGCCTCTTTCTGGATGGGTTCTACCTGGAATCTGGAGGTATGCGTCCTAACTCAATGACAATTGCATGGTGCACCACGTGCTTTCCAGAGCATGGTAACGATGCCATTGCTTCAAGATGGAATCTGTTTTTATTTTATTAGGAGTTTGAAAGATAGTGTTTTCAAGTCATTTTATGATGCTTTTTTTCAAAATCAACATTTTTGTGATCTCATTGACTTAGGGGTTCTTCATCAGCACCATTCAGGGATGCCTATGACTGATTCGATACCTAGATAGTACCTCATAATTACCAAACACGCAAATCAGGAAGACCATATGGGTGAGAGCAAAGCCTGGAAAATTAAAATGCCTACAGGGGTAAGGCAAGCTATTTGGTGATTAAAGTAGGCTGGATATAGGGGGAAAAACTTGCAAGCAATGCTAAATGATAATATATTGCTGCAGAATTGGTAAACGTTAAGGAGTGGTGGGACTAGAGCATTATGGAGTGTCCATGCCCTATCCAAAAAAAAAAAAAAAAAAAAGTGTATCAGCTGATTATTGCCATGCAGGAATATGGACCTGGAGTTTCCAGCTCTTTTTTGTTTTATCTTACATTTTTATGGGAGCCTCTTGGTTCATACAAATTATCAGTTTATTCAACTTTGAAAATGTATAAGCCAAATACAGCAATCCTATCATAGGCTATCAAATTGTAACTGTGATAGGGAAAAAAAAAGCAACTTTGCCAGTATTTCTCAGTCACACCTTGGTTAAAACAGGTAGTCACTTCTGATTTTGAATATTCTTACTGTCTGGCATTCTCATATACAAAGAAGTCATGAATTCTTTGCCCACCTGCCCCTGATAGAAGGAAATGCTGGACAAACTAAAACTTTGGAGCATATTATGTTGTAAGACAAGAGGCAGAAAAATACCTGTGGCATTGTCAATTTCTGTAGATGAATTCCAAGTGAACCAAATCCATTTTTCAAATTATTTTTCAGTATTTGTTAGGCAATAGCTCAAGACAAGACAAAATACAAAATGTGGTCCCTGCCCAGGGGGCATGAAGTCTACACAAGGAAGACAAAACATTCCAGAAATATAAGCGCCAGCTGAGAAGGAGACATAATTAATGAAATAGTGCCAAGATTGTTGTCTTGCTGCAATTACCAGGTGTTTTCTGATACTTCAACAGAGACTGGATGACTCATGGTGAAGGGGACAGACCAGGGACTCACACACTTTGAGTTCTACTTGGAACTGAAATGGAGTGTGAAACTCTCATATGCTGCAGTGACTCGTTCTGTCAACAAAATGCAGCAAGTAAAACTAACTGATTTGCAAAGCACTGTAATAGTCTCTAATGATAGTCATTCTGCAATTACACAATTGCCTTGACCCTTACAGGAAATTAATAGCATTCAAGTGACTTACCTCTTCCAGATTCACCCCAATTTATTTTCTTAAAGGACTTCATTATTGTTGTCTAACTTTTTAAAAAGACTTTAATAAAGGATTAGGGGAAATAAATGGGAAACATACACTGTAATCAACAGAATATGACCCCAATTTTGTTTTTACGAAAAGTATGTAGGCAAAGAAAAAGCCTGATAAGAAAGAAACCAAGATGCACGGATTATCTTTGGGTGGTTGGTATCTCAGGTGACTGACAATGTAACAGCAAGCAGAAACCAACCATGTTTTCTCTGTATTGCTTCTGGGAATCCACTCTATGAGTTTGGAATTTCATGGAGTTTGGAATTATGGAGTTCCCATAATTTTTTCTAGTAACTCTTAAATAACAGAGGAACAGTTTCTTGCTCTGGATAACAAAACATCCAGTCCAGCCTAAGAATCACACAACTCCAGTCAGGTGTAATATTAAAACTCCAAATTCTTATCCAACATTCTCTCTATCCATAATGACCAGTAATTCTTGTCTTACTTTAGCTCAAATCCTGCATGATGGAAAAGGATTGGCAGCCCAGCTTCTTCTCTCTTTGCATCCTCCACAACCTGGCTGCTGAAGTGGGTGACTTGAAAGTGGGCTGAGAGTGAAGGGTGAGGAGATGTAAAGGTACAGAGAAGGTTTTTTCCCAACGACTCACCTGTAATCAGGTGATGAGGCCCTCTGGAAATGGCAGCCCAGAACTGACTCTTTCTTTCATAGAGATCTTTTGCAAATTCCTCAGACATTCATCCCTGAGTACCTCTGACTATAGCTCTCTCTCAAATCCTCAAAATTTCTCCTCCAACCCATTTCTGACACTGCCATGGCCCTGAACTTCCAGCACTCCACAACCGGGTTGGAGTCATATTGTCCTTTCAGATGGACTCTGGATAATCTATTTCAGTATAATCCCAAGCTACTCCTTTCAATGTGGTCTGGTCTCCAAGAAAGAAACATCTTCATCCCACTGCCTGGTCAGTCTTAGAATTTCTCTGGGAAATAATCAGGCCCCAGTTCTGAGCTCACCAAATTCCAGGGGATGACTGTCAAGTCCTCCACATAAGTTTTCTGATGCCCCTGGTCTCACCTAGCTACAGTGACGAAAAAGCAACTCAGTTCTTCTATGCTGTCGACATGAAAGATCACTCTGGATTAACGCTGCTGACTGATTCCCCCAACTCCTAATAGGTCCATATCTCACTTTGGACTGTAGGGTACATGAAACCTTTTGGGGTTTTTGTTTTTGTTTTAAGATTTTATTTATTTATCCATGAGAGACACACACACAGAGAGAAAGGCAGAGACACAGGCAGAGGGAGGAGGGAGAAGCAGGCTCCATGCAGGGAGCCCAACATGGGACTTGATCCCAGGTCTCCAGGATCACACCCTGGGCCGAAGGCAGTTGCTAAACCTCTGAGCCACCCAGGCATCCCAAACCTTTTGAATTGTTCTTAGCCTTACAAGATTCTGCTGAAACTCAATGATTAAAAAAACAAGGGGGGGGGGGATCCCTGGGTGGTGCAGCGGTTTGGCGCCTGCCTTTGGCCCAGGGCGCGATCCTGGAGACCTGGGATCGAGTCCCACGTCGGGCTCCCGGTGCATGGAGCCTGCTTCTTCCTCTGCCTATGTCTCTGCCTCTCTCTCTCTCTGTGACTATCATAAATAAATAAAAAAATTAAAAAAAAAACAAGGGGGGGTACTGTTTTACGTATTGCTGCATTATTTTCTTTTGCACATTTCCTCCTTTTTCAACTTTCCTACATTATTTCATATTAGTTCTTTGACTATAAGAAAAAAAGAAGTATTTTTTTCTTAAGAATATCCAGTCCTAACTCTGTGGAAACAGTTTGGCAGCAGTTGCATATATCCATTCAACAAAAATTTTAAATATTATTTTTCATTAAAATCATAGAATCTTGAAATTTGTAACTATAGAAATACAAGTTTCTTTTAAAATTTTACTACATGTACAGCCAGAACAAACCATCCCTATGTCACCATGCCTACATCAATGCCATTCTTCCTCTCTCCCCATTAATATGTCCTGTAGTAATATAAAAGAGCCATGGTGATAAAGTCAAAGGCTAAGGAAAGATTATAAGGCTACTCAGAAAATGTTTCCAAGAATAGCACATCTCTAGTGAAATCATCATTATCCAGAGACTTAATCACAGCTCTTCAGTTTAGAAATTCAACATAATTAGAGAAGGCCAGAATTTATTGGATGTGGAATAACCAAACAAAATCATCTAAGAGTAGCATATATGATATAGATGTAATGGGTCCAAATCTCAGATCATAAACCTAGTTGTTCAAGAAATGTTGCTTTCTTTATTCTTTCCTATCTTCTACTTTGAAACTTTATGTTGCCGAGTGGAGAAATTTTATATTGGTCATTTCACGGTCATCTGTGGATTTTAGGATTCCTTTATTGATTCAGGCTATCCACACAGGGTGGGGGTGGATGGCTGATACAACTCTGGGGAAAGGCAATCTGGTCTTCCACTATCCTTGATAAAACATTCCCCTCCCCAGAAACAAAAACAAAAACACCTTCCCTGCCTCTTTCTCAGCAAGCTCCCACCCACCACCTCAAGCACTCACAGGTTGTCATTAATAGAAGTTGGCAGCTACCCCAATGGAATCACTCTAAAAAATAGCCTAGAGCCAACCTGTGTAAGAAAAAAAAAAAAGTATAAACATATAAATCAGAGGGGCAAGAGGCAGAGCAGAAAAAGTAGGGAAAATGTGATAAGAAGTTTAAAATTTATTCCACTGCCTGTGATTTCAAAAGCCATGATAAACTACTTTACTCTTTTCTAGCTTTGGAATCATCCATGTGGATTTAGGGGCTAGCACCAAGAAAGAGCTCCTAATCCCCCAAAAAGACAGTGCAGTGTTAACTATGGGCAGCTCATCTTCGAGAAAATAACTGAGCTAGTAGAGGGTGATTTAATAAATTATAGCACTAAATGGTACTTCTGTGGCCTGGGGAAGTTAATTTTTTTTTTTTTTTAAGTTCAATAGGCAGCCACCATCTAGCTACCCTGGTGGAATCTAACCCAGAAAAATGTTGGGTCCAATTCTTTACCAGCACATACTGATTACAAGCCTACAATGGAAAATAGAGTCAGTTCAGAGACAGAATGTGTTTATGGCTGGGCTCCCAGAGAGCACAAATAACCACAATACACTTGAAAGGTAGCAAGTGCCCAAGAGAAGAAAAGATGGAGTGTTATGGGATCTGAGAGGAAGGTATAGTATTTCAAGAAACAGAATTGGGAACAGCTTCCTAGGGGTTTGAGTTGAATCCTAAATGACAAGGATATGGATGTGTAGAGGGGATGAAGAAGGGCAGTGTAAGGCACTGGCATGAGTAGAGGTAAAAAGCAGGAAAGGAAAGGATTGTAGAAGGAAGAATACGTTTGGAAAGATGGGCTGGGGAACAGACAAGGAGGCGTTGAAAAGCCACTTAAAGACTTTGGAGGATTTTTTTTGTGTTTGTTTGTTTTTTCATTTATTTTGTTTTCATATGCTAGGGATGCACTTGTGATTATTGAGTAAGGGAGTGCAAATATTAGAGCTGTGTTTCAGAAAACAATTAAAACGAGATTGTAAAAAAAGATTTGGGAGTGGGACTGGAGACAGTGAGAAACCAGAGTCTATCGATATGGTCCCATAACATCCGCAGAAAGCTTCACCTGGGACTAGGTCACCCTGTTTCTTTGGCAATCCCAGAATCCACCATTTACTACAAGGGCACATCCCCAGAGGTAAGCACATTTAACTTACGGAAACTCCTCCAGATACATGTAGATATAGGGAACATGAGTCACTAGGTTGGTAGATTTACAGATAGAGAAATATATATGGCCAGGTAAACTTTTCACTTGGAACGATCCTTTCATCCATTCATTATCTGAAATAAATTCTTATGCTCTTTGTTATCTTGAAATTTTGTCGTTGTTGCTCTTGTATCTCACAGAGGCATCTCAAGGTTAAAATTTACACCAAAACTGTTTAGCTATCTCTTGGACCACATTACTGTCCTTATTTAATTAGTTATAATATGTATATAGGACATTTGCTGCAAGGGAGCTGGCAGGCTTGTCAACCTCCAGGAAGTAGGTAGGAGCTACTTTTAATCTCAGGGCTCAGATTCATAAATGCAGGCGTCCAGCAGTTCATAATGAGCTCAAGGTCACCTGGTCCATGAGACACAGGTCCAGATATCAAAGCCTGGATTCTGTAGGCTGAAACTTTTACATAAGGATGGAAATCTCTTCACAGAATGCTTAGTCGCACAGATCTGGACCCAAGAGCCTAGTTCCACCTCTTCAGTTTACAAACACTGAAGCCAAAGCTGTTGAGAGGTTTTATGGCTTGTGTGGGTCATGTGGTCGGTTAATGACTGATCTAGATAGTTCTTTCCATTGTTTTAAAACTGGAAAGAGTACAGAAGTTCCCTCATACTGGGGAGAAGAGGTATTAAGGGATGCTCTTCGAAATTTAAAAAAAAAAAAAGTTAATTAAAAATAGACCCTTATTAAGTCAAAAATTAAAGTTCATTAAAATGAAGAAAGATAGCCTATTTTGACTTGAGGAAAATGACTTAATGGTGAATTTTATTTTTTTTTTTAAACTCAGTGTCTATTACTTCAATGAGTTTTTAAATTAAGTTATTAAGTCAATACATGTTTTATGATTTTTAATTAGCTTCACTTTTTAAACATTGCATCAAGCTTTGCTACACATTAGAAACAGACTCTGTCAATGTGCCAAAGGATCCTAAAGTTTTTAAAGTGTAGGGGCATTTGGGGCGATTGTGTGTATAGGGGTTTGAAAAGTCACACTTGAAAATATTACCAACGGATGGTAGGATTTCAGATCATTTGTGTTTACCTTTTTCTTATCTGTGCTTGCTTATATTCTCGGTTTTCTACCATAAATATATATTTCTTATACAATGCAAAAACGATCTTGCCAGTGTAAACAGTTACTTCTTGTATTTGAAAAGCAAGCTATTTGCTGGTCGTGGTAGATGCTGTGTGTGGCTTCCCTGCTTAATAGCCATGCCAGCCTCTTTCAAGTACATCTGCCTATGGTGTAGGGTTTGGAAAGCTGAACATCGTATTTTTAGAGTCCTCTGCAGCCAGGGGTCCAGATGAGACTTAAGTTCTGCTAATCAGATGCCCTCAAATGAGGCTAGAACTTGAAAGTGAGGAGAATGGGGGGAGAGGCAGGTTGTGGGGCACAGATGGAGGCCAATCACAGAAGCCATGTGTTCCTGCGCCGTGTTCTCTCCAGCCTCCTGCCTCAGCAGGCTCTTGCAGCAGTTGTAGCAACTGCACTGGTGACAAGGGAGACAGTATGATTCTGGGACCAGGAACCGTTCCTGGGAATTTCACTTACCACCTGTTCCTCTGGCTTTTGCAATAATAATTTTTCTGATAATCTCTCATACATAGTAAAAACCCCATTCTGCTTAAAACCAGCTACGATAGTTCTATTGCTTGTAATTGAGCATTAACCCACGGTCACGTTCAAAATGTTCTTATATACCCTCTTTCCAATTCTTAACTCGACTCTTGCTTTTCTTCCTTTTGCAGTTACGACAATGATATCTGCCTGTTGCAAAAAAAAGAAAAAAGAAAAAAGAAAAAAAGGAAAAGGAATCAATGCAAAAGTTATACATTGAAAAAATGAAAATCTGTCCTCATGCTTCCCACCCCTCAGCTTATATCCCAAAGAAAACCACTGTTAAATAGTTTATTTCACATCCTTCCAGATATTTTTTATGCCTGTATAAAGTGAACACAAAGAGAGGTGGGATTTTTTTTTCATTTTTACAAAAATGACATGAAACCACATATACATAAATCCTGCAACTTTTCAAAAAATCTTTTTATGTTTGAGCTACCTGGTTCCTTTGAACTACTACTTATTATTCTATACTATGGAGAAACCAAAATATATTTCAACTCTCTATGAATGGACATGTTAATATTTATAAACAATGTTATAATAATCATCCTTTATTAGATATCTTTATGCGTACATTTTAATATTTCTCAAGATAAATTCTCAAATATAAATGTAAAACGTTTAAATGTTAAAAGATTGCATTTAACTATGTTTTTAAAGAATAATGTCTGTTTTGCCTATTACTGTATCACTGCTGCTCAGAGCAGCATCTGCCATGTAGAAGGCACTAAATAAATATGTGTGAAATGAATGCCAAGTGACTGATTGAAAATAGATTAGGAAATGCATTAATGCAATTCACCACATGAACGGATTAAAGGAGAGAAAAAAATAAATACATATGCAACCATTGTGATGGATGTCCCCACAAGCCAGGTAATACTCCACATCCATTCCTGATTTTTAAGAAAAACTATTCATCACAAAATAGAAGAAATATCATTAACCTGATAAAGGGACTTATCAGAAACTAACAGCAAAATATATTTCTAAATATTTATAAAAGAAAAGATAGTTATCACCTTCAAGGACTCAATTATGAATAAAAATAAGCTCACCGGCCTGAGATAGGAAAGGCAGCAAAAATATTAAAATGAGATATAAAATATTAAAGACCTATATGCTTCCACAAAGAAATGCAAAGCAGGTCTAATCAGAAAGCAAAATCATCACCCACACAAGTGCATGGAGTTTACTCTGAGGGAGTTCATCATACTGGGGGCAGACTGGGTGGCGCAAATTTTAATATCTAAGAAACTACATGGTCAGACAAGGAAACATACTCAGGGAGCAGTGAGTAGCCTGCAGCTGTTCAACTTCCTCTTCAACACTCCTGGTCTCATCAGCAGAGACAAAACCTATTTCTTTCTTTTCCCTAATGCTCTGCTCTATCAGTTCTAAGTGCTTCTAATCCTCTAATTATGGTCATTTGTAGGATACGGACAAAAACAAAAATAAGACTCCTTTTAACTTGAAGAAACTAGAATATAAATTCAAATTACAGAAAACCATCAAGTGTCCTCAAACTTGGAACATTACATAGCCATTTATTTTTTTAAAAAAGATTTTATTTATTTATTTGAGAGAGAAAGAGAGAGAGAGAGAGAGAGAGAGAGCACACAGGAGTGGAGGGGAAAGGGCAGAGGGAGAGGGAGTAGCAGTAGTGGAGTGAGCGGAGAGTCCACCCCCAGGGCTGGATCCCAGGACCCTGATATCATGATCTGAGCCAAAGGAAGACACTTACCCAACTGAGCTGCCCAGGCGCCCTAATTATATAACCATTTTAAAACAAATGCAATTTTACATATTCTTATAGGAGAAAAAACATAACCTAAGCTGCATTAAATGAAAAGCTAGGGTGCAGGTGTGTATTACCTGATTATATATGCAAACATTTTTCTTTCTTTCTAACAACTTTACTGAGATATAATATACATAAGTTTACCTATTTAAATTGTACGCTTCTGCTATTTAAGTGTATTTACAAAGTTGTACACCTATCACCATAATCTTATTATAGAATCTTTTCATTATCCCAAAAGGTAAGTCTGTACCCGTTAATACTCGCTCACAATTCTCTCTCACCCAGACACAGGTAGACACTAAACTACTTTCCGTTTCTATAGATCTGCCTCTTCTGAACATCTGATATTAATGACATCATATGATCTGTGCTCTTAGGTGACTGGTTTCTTTCACTTAGGGTGTTTTCAGGGTTCATCCAGGCCTACCCTATATCAGCACCACATTCCCTTTTATGGCCCAATAATGTTCTATTGTATGGATATATTACATTCTATTTATCCAGCTGTCTGTTGATGGACGTCTGGATTTTTTCTACTTTCTGGTTGTTACAGATAAATATTCTATGAGCATTAGTGCACAGGTTTTTGTGTAGACGTATGTTTTTATTTCCCTTGAGTATATATCTAAAAGTAGAATTACTCTATGTTTAACATTTTGTGGACCTGTCAGACTTTTTTCCAAAGTGGTTGCATTTTACGATCCCACCAGCACACATGAGTGTTCCAATTTCTCCACATCCTCACCAATATTTGCTCCTTTTATTCCCATCCTACTGAGTGTGAGGTGACGTCTCATTTCGGTCTTAATTGCATTTTCCTAATGACTAGCAAAGTTGAGCTTCTTTTCATGTGCTTATGAGCCACCCACATATTTTCTTCAGAGAACTGTCAGCTCAGATTCTTTGCCCATTTTTCAGTTGGGTCCTCTGACTTCTATTACTTGTGGTCATATATTCATATATTTTGAATACATGTCCCTAATCAGATACATGAACTGCAAATACCTTCTCCTATTCTGCAGGCCATCTTTTCACTACCTTGATGATGTCCTTTGAACCACAAAAGTCGTTAATTTTAAAGCACAATCTATCTCTTTTATGACTTCCACTTTAGGTGCCATATCTAAGAGATTGTTGCCAAACGCAGTTTTGTATACATTTTCTAAAGCACGAAAAAACCCCTATGTAAGCATGTGTTTTTTCTTTTCTAAAGATTCACAAAAATGTTAATAGTGGTTAACTTTGTGAAGAAGGATAAGGGGAAGGAGAGAGAATTTTATGCTTTACATTATTCATGTGTATGGTAGAAATATTTTATTTATTTATTTTTTAAATGTGAGAACTTAGTCTTTAATTTTTTTAAGATTTTATTTATTTATTCATAACAGACACACACAGAGAGAGAGAGAGGCAGAGACACAGGCAGAGGGAGAAGCAAGCTCCATGCAGGGAGCCCGACGCAGGATTCGATCCTGGGTCTCCAGGATTGCGCCCTGGGCCAAAGGCAGGCATCAAACCGCTGCTGCCACCCAGGGATCCCTGGTAGAAATATTTTATCATATTTATGTATCACTTCTATTTTAAAGACTTTTTTTAAAAATTGAGATTGAATACTAATAAATAGCAATTGACTACTGTCGACACTTTAGAAGGACTAATAAATGACAATCCTGTTCTTCTGCCTAAATTCAGAACTGACTGAGATACAGATACAGTCATTAGATAAATGGAAGTCATAATGTCAACCTGATTTCTAATAAAGCAGTGGCTTACTGTAAGAACCAACTGTTAAAACATCCTGCCCCAACCTTCCCCCTGGTTTATATCATGAAACAGCCTACCTAAGAACAAGTTTGAGTCGGGGGTCCTGGATGGGTGGCTCAGTTGGTTAAGCATCCAACTCTTGATTTCAGCTCAGGTCATGATCTCAGGGTTGTGAGATGGAGCCCTGCATCATACTCCATGCATGCATGGAGCCAGCTTAAGATTCTCTTTCTCTCTCTCCCTCTGCTCCTTCCCCAACTCTCTCTCTAAAAAAACAAACAAACAAACAAACAAACAAACAAAAAACAGAGGCACCTGGGTGGCTCAGTGGTTAAGCATCTGCCTTGGTTCAAACCGTGATCCGGGGGTCATGGGATAGAGTCCCACATCGGGCTCCCTGTAAGGGAGCCTGCTTCTTCCTCTCCCTGTGTCTCTACCTCTCTCTGTGTGTCTCTCATGAATAAATAAATAAATAAAATCTCTCAAAAACAGAAGCAAAAGAACAATGGCAAAGAGTTTGAATCTAAGAATATATACACGTCATCAGGATCACTGCCTAGCACTCTTCAGGAGGAAAGAGAATAGCAACAAGAGAAAGCACCCTCCGTGCCTAAGAACTTTTTATATTAGTTTGACCCAATAGAAAGTTGTGAATTGATGCCTTTTATCTACCAAGTACTTAGCTCATCCCACCCACATGGCAAAAATTAATGTTTGAGGTAAGAGGCTTCAATACTTAAGAAAAGCCCTCTCCATAAACTACAGAGAATCAGGAAAATAGGCATCTCTCTTTAACAATTATCATAAAATTTTAAGCTATGGTAGATAGAACTTTGTACCTTGATATTGTGTATCCTTATATCTTGCTCCTGATGATCCCATTATAAAGTTGTTATGTACATGTAAGTAATTGGTAATTAGGTAGCAAACTGAGGAGCTAAACCACTTCGGAAACCCCAAGGCATCTGCACAGGCATCACATTTCCTGTGGAGGAAGTTTTTGGAAAGAAGCTTAAGATTTCAGAAGACTTAAAAAATAAATAAATAAATAAATAAATAAATAAATAAATAAATAAATAAATAAAATAAAAATAAAAATAAAAATAAAAACATTTCAGAAGACTTACACTCAAAAAACAAAAAGCAGAAAAAAAGCATTTAAATTTTAGAGCACAAGAATAGAGCTGGGAGGAGAAGTCTTTTCAATACAGGGGGTGAAAAATCAGCAGAACAGTTACTGACTATTCTCTGCTTATCGCCATGATGAGCCCTGAGTGAGGCCAGAGCTTTCCAACCTACTTGCTACCATATCTGGTGCTCTGAGAGATTGATGCTCTCAGCCCTCAGGAAAGATGGACAGAGCATGGAGTCTTTAGAACTCATTGGTTGGCCACTTCCAGACAAATTAGGCTTTTTCATTTCCGTGGTGTGTCACTGGAGGATCAGGATTCGTGGTGTTTGTCTTGACGTGAACAATGATGGGAAGCACTGTGACGTTAAGATACAGTTAAGACTAAGGTTTTTAGAAACCTCACCATTGAGTAAGTGAGAGAGACATTTAAGCAAATAACTATAGTTACTAAAGTACAATTTAATAAGTACTAATAAAAAATATGAACAGATGGCATTTGAGATCCCACAATAATAGTTTATCTTTGTTGAGAAATTACTATGTGTGAAACACTGTGGTAAGCAGTTTACAGACATCTTCATTGTGCATAAGAACCCTACTAGGTAGGTTCTATTATAATTTCCTTTTAAAGATGAAAAGATCAAGACACAGAAAGGTTAAGTAGCTTAGTTTCTATGTTCCTAAATATAGCAAGTAGGATGTGAACCCTGCTGTTTGAACCTGGAACCTATGTCCTTAAGCACTGACATAGACAACTTTGACCATCTGGTCATGGTCAAGAGGTATTTAATTTTTTTTAATTTTATTTATTCATGAGAGACACAGAGAGAGAGAGAGGCAGAGACACAGGCAGAGAGAGAAGCTGGCTCCATGCAGAGAGCCCGACGTGGGACTTGGTCCCAGGTCTCCAGGCTCAAGCCCTGGGCTGAAGGTGGCACTAAACCACTGAGCCACCAGGGGCTGCCCCAAGAGGTATTTAAACACAGTACTGAATGATGTCTTTCAAATGCCTTCTCACTGAATTCTTGGGACATCTGGTTTGAGTTGATCCTTGCTTAAAACCATCCACATGAATAAATAACACTATATTTTAAGGGTCTAAATAATGAATAAACAAGATAAAGTATCATATACATTTAAGTATATGGTTCACGGTTGAGCAGACCCCCATCTTCATGAGGACAAGGCAGGTACAGTGGCTTTCTCACTTCGGGTTCTTAGCACAGTATCTAGTGTAGATGAGGAATTCAATAATTCTTGTTGAAGAAATGAACAAATAAACAAATGAAAGCATAAATTAAAATAGTCGAGGGACACGCACCAAAAAATGACAACAGTACAGAGGAAATGACAACAGTACAGAGGAAAAATAAGGACATCTCATTATCCAAACAGAAATAGTAGTGCCTTCATGATCTCCAATGGAGACATATTTTTTATGTACCAGAAAGATGCTTAATACAATAGCTTTAAATACACAGTTTAACACAGTCAGTTTTGTTCAAATTAATTTCATGTTACAAAGAACCAAGAAGCGTGGAGGGGACCACTGCTGAGGTCAAAAGTAAGTCCCTAACCAGACTGGAAGGACACGGACTTCAAGGCCTCTCTCCATCCCACCTTCGGGAGCGGCCACACCTCTGGACGCTTAACACCAGTTAGGCACCTCCACACAGAAGGCAGCAGCATGGAGCCAGGGCCAAGGCCATCCAAGGGTCAGGATTCTGCGTCCCTACCCAAGGAGGACCCAGCCAAAAGGCACTGGAGCTCAGAACACAGGGAACTCTGTCACGGACAGGGTGGGGATGGTAGCCCTGGAGAACCAGCTCCACAGGCTGCTCTGGGTTCTAGTTTCCCCCTTACCCACCCACCCCCACGAGCTCAGTCTATGTTTATATACTCAACAAACACAACAAAATAATGCAACATGATCCTAAGTGTTTACTGTGAAACTTCTTAAAGAAAAGTCAAGCTTCCAGGAATATCCATCCCTCAGCCAGCCAATAATTCAGGTCTGGCTAAGTTTCATTCCTACATACCCAGATTTTTTTTTTTTTCTCATTTTTTCTCTCTCTCATCCTAATTCCCTTTCTCTGGTCTTAAGTTTTCCCATACTCAGTTTTCCATTCCAGGAGAACGAAGGGCCCCACACACCATAGGCTTAATCAGTACTATTGTAGAAAAATCAATCCAGGCTCAGAATATAAAAACAAGACTTTGCTATTTATATGAATTGCCCTGCAGGAAGTAAGAAGCAATGAAAGAAGGGACAGTGCTCCAGTTCCCTAACACTTCTACATGACAGGCTTTGGTTGATACTGAGCACAGATTTGCTTTGTGATCAGTATAGGAGTGGGGGGTGACATGACATTCAGTTAAGAAAAATGAGATCTCACGACATTCAATAGGAAAAGAAAGGCCAGGACACGTACAAAAGGACATTGCAGATTCTTAAAGGGGTCTCAATATCTGTCTAGGAGGATAAAATATTAAAGATCCCTGTTAGTTGAGAATTTTATCCTTTTGAAAATAAGACAAGAGTTTGTAGCTTGTAAATCCTATTTCTCTCTTCAATATGGAATAGGCTGTGAGTCTCATTTCTAAAGGGCAGCTTGTTCCTTTACCTCTCCCTAGAGGAGAAGATGTCAATGTGCACTACATTTGGAGCTGTTTTGTTCATGGTCTCAAGCTCCCCCCACTTTCCAGCCACAGGGGACTTTTAATGTTTTAATGTGGTCAGAGAGTCGTTTCAAACTGTCATGACTGAACTAAGGTCCTATTAAAAAACTTTTTCTATATATTTAATCTGGCTCTTTAAATTAAAATTGCTAAGGAATTGCTTCTCTAAGAAGTCATTTTTTGCCATTTAGTAATGAAACATAATGGCATGAATCATGTTAATTTATAACAATGAAACAATAAAATATTGATGAAATAAAAAGCCCCAGACTTCAGACATGAAAACAGGCATTTAAATCAATTCTCCACACAGCACCGAAGCAATCTTTCTAAAACACTAACCAGTTTGTAGTTCTTGCTTAAAACCCTTCACTAGCTTCCTGTCATTTGTAAAATAAAGTCCAAACTCATTAGTATGATAAAATATTTCCTTCTGTAGTTAGTTGATTCTTGCTTTTTGCTTATATCCCACCATGCAGATGCCATCTCTTTTGTTTCATACTACGGCAATACTAAGCTGCTCACGGTTCTCCAAATATACCAAACTATTTTATGCCTCCTTGCTTGCATGTTTATCATTCTAATGGGATTCCCTTCTGCAATGTCCACCCAGTAAAATCCCATTCATCCTTCACAATCCAGCCCAGATTTTACCTACTCCAAGAAATCCTTGTATTAGTGCTTCCCTGAATGTATCCATCACTCTTTCCTCTCTCTGCCAGTTTGGCATTTCATCCATATTTCTATATTTCTGTTGTTTTATTTAACCACAATGTCTTGTATATTCTTTGGGAACAAACTAATTTTTGTGTCACAGTACATAGGAACTCTATTGATACAAGCACTCCATAAAAATTTCAAATTGGACGACAGTTTAGATTATTTGATAAAAATAATCAAATTCATAGACTCTCCAAAATGGAAGCCAACACTAGTACTTCAGTGTTATATAGCTCAGCCTTGATCCTCACAGTAATCTTGTGAAGTGAGCAAAATAAATAGTTTTGCATCATCAACATGGAACAGCTAGTATGTGGAAATGCTAGAATCAGAATCTAAGACTTTTGACTCCTACATTGCCCAATGCTCTGCATACTACCTACTTTGACAGCAAAAAATTCATTCTCAGAGACTGGTCATTCTGCTCAGGTAGCCTGATGAAAGGGATTCCCCTGGGATGAATCTCTAACTATAGTGAGGAAATGAAGACAGAAAAGAGTATATACCATATGATACCATTTACATAAAATTCTAGAACAATGGGTCTCAGTCACAGTGAGTTTTGCCCCCTACGGGACATTTGGCAGTGTCTGGTGATATGTCTGTCTGTTGCCATGGGGGTAAGGGTGCTACACACAGTTGGTGGATGGAGACAAGGGATGCTGATAAACTCAATGCAATGCACATGACAGTCTTCTACAACAAAGAATTATCTGCTCCCAAATATCCATAGCACTGAGGCTGAGGTCGAGGTCATCTGCTACAGAAAATGCAAACTAGTCTATAATGACAGAAAGGAAATTAGTAGTTGCTTAGGGATGGGGGGGAGGTGGGAGCAAACAAGAATCGGAGGAAGAGATTACAAAAGACTACCAGGGGTGATGGATATATTCACTATCTTGATTTTATTTTTTTTAATTTTTTATTTATTTATGATAGTCACAGAGAGAGAGAGAGAGAGGCAGAGACACAGGCAGAAGGAGAAGCAGGCTCCATGCAGGGAGCCTGATGTGGGACCCCATCCCAGGTCTGCAGGATCAGGCCCTGGACTGAAGGTGACGCTAAACCGCCGAGCCACCCGGGCTGCCCACTATCTTGATTTTAGTGATCATTTCATGTGCATAAACACAGGTTAGCAATAATGAGTTTGTACACTTAAACACTACTTATCTATTCTGCCTCAATAAAGCTGCTCTTTAAAAAAGTTAAAAAGTTAAGTAATAGAACAACAATAAGAAAAAGTCTTCTCCTACATTGTACAGGTGCTGGTCTGTGTAACCAATCAAATACAGAAATTATGGAATGTCATTTTCAAGATTAATTATAAAAGGCATTCTGGCTTATATCATAGCCTCTCTCTCTCTCTCACTCTCTGTCTTTGATATGCTCCCTGGAGTAAGCCAGCTGCCACTTCATGTCCAGCATTACAGAGCACCCCATGTGGTAAGAAACTGAGGCTGATCCCCAAGAGCCAGCAAGAAACTGAGGCCTGACTACAGCCATGTGAGTGAGGATCCACCTGCCCCAGTCAAGCCTTCACATGATAACTACAACCTCATGAGAGATCCTGAGCCTGAACCACTCAGCTAAACTATTTCCTGAATTCCTGAGCCTCAGAAACTGAGTGAGATAACAATAAATGTTTGTTGTTTCAAGCTGATAAGTTGTGGAATAATCTTTTATACAGTAATAGGTAACTACTATACCAACCTTCTCCTCCAAGATGGGAGTTAGACATAAACTGACATTCAGTATGTATGTCTTAGGACGCCCACACCCTAACATAACAGTACCTTTAGAATGCCATCCCAGAGCCTACAAATGATCCAATATGTTCTTTGGACAATGGAAAGAAAGGAAAAGGATGTAGAGTGGTCAAGGGAGCAGATGTAATCTGATCTGGTCTCTCTGGGTCTATGTAAAGGAGCTGGAAAAAAGAAGGACATCTCTCTAATCCAAAACAATTACCTGAAGCTGCTTGGGAAGCACAACACGGAGATCTGAACAGAGGTCTTTCTAACCTGCCTGTTCCAGCAAACAGAGTAAGGGCTAGAATGTGATTCACAAATTAAGTAGAGACTTTGCAGCCAAACAATTCACTTAAAATCCGCCCTATTAAACCCACAGCTTTGGAGAGGAAAAAAGGCATTGTCTCCAGAAAACACTAATTAAAACATCACATGGCAGAAAAGCAAAAGCCCTCTTCCATTAATATTATAGTAGAAGAGGGGTTGATTAATAGTGGTTTTTTTTTTTCCAAAAAGTACAAAGAGGGGAAAATAAAGTAAAATAGGGACCAAGGTTGTTTCAACTGGAGTGCTATCAAGGGCTGTTGATTAAAAAAATAAACAATTACAATAACAAAACCACAAAAGCGATTCACAACCTTAGCTGCATAGAGGAATTACACAGAGGGCTTTAAAAAAACACTGATGCGCAGAACACACTCTAGATCTATTACTTCAGTATCTTTGAGGATGAGAAGCACTCAGCCATGTTATTTTTAAAAGCTCCCTGGATGATCCCAATATGTAGCCACGTTTAAGAACCACTGAGCTGTAGGATGTGAGACATCCAAGAACACTGAAAGAGTGAGAAGAGAAAGAAAAGCAGACCACTGAGTTCAATGCATTGGGCCCACCCCTTTCAAAGGCTAGTCTCCATGCTCTAGCTGCCACTACTTACTTGACGACATAAACTCATCAAGCTATCTCAGTATCGTATTCCTCATTTTTCACAGCACCCAGCATGCTGTTAACATTCCATAAATGTTAAATAATAACAATGGTTTGCTGTCAGATCTCTCTTTATAGTTGTCATTACTGCAGAGCTGGATGTCAGGCGAGAGGTTTTGTTCAGCACGTTCCAATTATTTGGACATCACAGCACTGGTCAAATCATAGTCTAGCATGGACCCCAGTCAGTGAAGGTTACACGTGGAATGTCAACAGAAGCAGGTCCTGGAATGTCACCTTATTTTTCCTACAGCCACGTGGCTCCATCGGCGTTCCAGAAAAATCTGGGTCTCTCTCATCCCTCATTTTGTAGCCATGCTCTATTTCTCCCCATAGGTAAGATGTGTTGTGACCTGGACCCAAAATCCAGCGGACTGTCTCCCAGAGAACTGGCCCTATGGGTCGGTCTTCTCTCTCTTCACAAAACATTTCCACAATCACCTGCTTTCAACATTCTGGGTAGTTGTTATAAAGAAACACTGAAGTATATTAAATCTGGGGAACCCTCCAGGTGTTGATAAGGAAAAAAACAATTAAGGATCAAAGCCTTAAGAAAATTACATTTTCAATGTCATAGTAAATGACCTTTAATTGTGAGTCGTTAAGAATTATTCCACATCCAGGCTCTCATGTGTCTATCTAGTATCTTTACATTACAAAATCCAAACTTCTGCTTTGTTTTAATAATGTCTTAAGCTTCCACTGGGAATTTCTTCAATACACAAAGTTGTTAATTGGTGAACAAGAAAAGTATTTGAAGGACTTCATGACCTACAATTATTCTTTGGGAGAGTCAGATTTTCGTTTTAACATATGAAAGAATATTTGTGCCTCCTCTTCTTAGGGAAAACCTGTAGCCATAATTCTATCAGCATGTGGCTATCATATGTTTTAGAATTATGAACAGGAGTTTCCTCTGTCAGAGGTAGCATTCTAAGACAACTTAATGAGAAAGTAAAGCAAGACAAATGCAATTCTCTTCTGAATGCAAATACCTAATTCAATGAATTACACAGTAGACGAAAAATGAGGAAAATGAAAACAAGATTCTGGATCTTCATTTATATGAGGAATTTTATTTATTTGTTTGCCTGCATGCATGCACGTGCACACACACACACACACACACACACAGGCTCAAAGGTTGAAGCTTTCTTTTTTTTTTTTCCTAATTGAGAGACCAAAGAAGTTCAAGAATCTAATTTATTTTCTTAGTAAAAAGTACTTTTACCATAATAATGCCATACATTATTATACAGAGCCCACTGAGAAGAGGTAAGGGTGTATTACAAAGCAGTGTTAATGTTTGGGGGTAATTTGTGTGTATGAAGTTTTTTTTATTATAATACTTTGAACCCAGGAGATGCAATTATTATATAGCAATAAAGGACAATTGCATTGAAGGCTTACTTGTTCATTACCTGGGTTTCGGGTACATTTTTATTGCTGCTTTGTGCAATTATATGATGGAACCGTGGCACATGAAAGCACAATGACATATATCCAAGGCTCTTGATTATAGCACTGTTTATAACTGTAAATAACTGGGAAAAAACTAAATATACATCAATAGGAAATATTTTAAATAAATGATGCTATATCTTTTCAGTAAAATGATGCTATATCTTTTCAGAAAAAATACTTTTCAGTAAGCAGCTGTTAAAACAATGTGATGATTTATGAAATTCTCTTTAATTAATTAATTTTAATTCTCTTTAAATTCTCTTTATACTTACATGAAAGTAAAAGGTGTGGTTTAGTATACATAATATGCAATCATTTGTGGGACTAAAGGAGGATTAGACATGTATATTTAACTCATATATGCATAGGCGAATAAGAAAAAATAATAATTATTATGGAGAAGAGGATTGAAAGAATAGGAATTAAGGGCAGAAAGAAATTTTTTACATTTTTGTTCTGTGCTGTATGTTATGTGTACTTTATTATTTTTAAAGATATTTATTTTTATTTATTTATTTATTTATTTATTTGGGACAGAGAGAGAGAGAGCACAAGTGGGGAGAAGGGTCAGAGGGAGAGGGAGAAGCAGACTCTTTGCTGAGCAAGGAGCCCAATGTAGGGCCCCCCATCTCAGGACCCAGAGATCATGACCTGAGCCAAAGGCAGAGGCTTAACCAACTGAGCCTCCCAGGCACCACTGTGCTTTTCCTTAAAAGACTTTAACATACATAATGTGACATATATGTGCACACTCACTATTTTAACTTATTCCTGTACCCGGGATGGGGAGGGGTTAGTTAATATTTGAAGTTCCTTAGCATTTAAATAATTATTAGTAATAGTTTTTAAAAGTGCTAATCAAAAAAATATATTTAAAAAAAAAAACAGTGCTAATCAAAAGCTCACAGTCCATAAATAGGCTAATACAGTCACATCATTAGCTTTTTTTTTGATCAATAACAAAGGTCATATTAGTTTAAAAATAGATTATATTGATTTATTCATGTATTTAACAAATATTTAGTGAGCAATTCTGTGAATACTAGTATTTGCAGCACTTTCTCTATATCAATGAACAAAAACAAATATCTGTATTCTTCTAGTGATCTAATACATTTTTTAAAGATTGTTTTCATTAATAAGATTAGTGGTTTTGACTTCTTTTTTCCAGCTATGATAGGTTAAATAGTCTGACTTTCCCCACAACACAATGAAGTAATTGTCGGCAGACACTGAAAAACAGAGAGGCCAGGAAAAACAGGGAGTCCAGGGAAACAAATAAAATGATTCCTACTTGTTGCCCTGATTTTCTGCCTAGAGACACCTTCCAGAAAGTAGTACAGAAATGGGGATCCCAAACAAACCATTGGTCTTGCTGATCACAGCTATGGAGGAATGAAATTTGCAGGAACTATGTTGAACTAAATTTCCAGTATATGCATACATTTCCATACCTTAATTTTCACCATGTTTAACAATGTATTATTGGAATTTTGTGTTGTTACACAGAGGCCTGCCGCCTTCTTTTTCACGTCTTCGTAGTCTTTCGTTTTAACACATGTTCCAAAATACGTAATTTATTCCGTCTTGACAGATATTTAAATAACCAACTGGCTAGTCTCTGTTTGCCTTTCTCACAGATTATGCTCTGTTCTTAACCTGATGTTCTCTATCCACGGAGGCTGACCCTTAACCAGCACCACCAGTGCTTAGCCAGTGGATTTGGGTGTGTGGAAAGAAATCATGGTCTTACTTTCCACTCCTTTCCTCTCTGAACTGCATGTTCTGGAAGTGACTGAACTCTTCCATAAAGATCGTTCCCCATGGATGGCTCTTTTCGCCAAGCCTCTGCCCCTGTTCTGCTAACATTACCTTCCTCTGCCTAAGGGTGATAATGGCTTCATGCTGTTGCTAATCTGCTGCCTCACCATCCCTTGCTGTTCCCCCAAACCAGTCGTGGGCTAAGAAATGTTTGGTGTTTGGCAATTTCTCTGGGTATAAATACTTCCACGACAACTGATTTCAAGATACCAACTTGAAATCGTTATTTATTTATTTGAGAAAGTGGGAGAGAGAGAGCTCATGCACACCAGCAGCTGATGGGCAGTGGGGGCCGCAGGGCAGACGGACAAGCAGACCTCCACTGAGTGCCCAATGTAGGGCTTGATCCCAGGACCCTAAGATCATGGCCTGAGGTGAAGTCAAATACTTAGTACTATGTTGAACAATAGTGGTGGGAGTGGATATCCCTGTCATGTTCCTGACGTTGGAGGAAAAGCTCTCAGTTTTTTCCTATTGAGGATGCTATTAGCTGTGGGTCATATATGGCCTTTATGATGCTGAGGTATGTTCCTTCTATCCCTACTCTGTGGAGGGTTTTTATCAAGAAGGGACACTATATTTTATCAAATGTTTCATCTGCATCTGTTGAAAGGATCATATGGTTCTTATTCTTTTTTTATTATTATTAATGTGATGTATCACACTGATTAATTTGCAGATGCTGAACCAATCTTGCAGCCCAGGAATAAATCCCACTTAGTCATGGTGAATAATCCTTTTAATGTACTATTGATCTGATCACCTAGTATCTTTTGAAAATTTTTTTATCCATAGTCATCAGGGATATTGGTCTGTAATTTTCCTTTTTAGTGGGGTTTTTGGTTTGGGGATCAAGGTAATGCTGGCCTCATAAAGTGAGTTTGGAAGTTTTACTTCCATTTCTATTTTTTTGAAACAGTTTCAGAAAGAATAGATATTAATTCTTCTTTAAATGTTTGGTTGAATTCCCCTGGGAAGCCATCTCACTCCAGACTCTTATTGTTGAGAGATTTTTGATTTCTGATTCAATTTCTTTCCTAGGTACGAAGTGGTTCAGATTTTCTATTTCTTTCTATTTCAGTTTTGGTAGTTTATATTTCTAGGAACTCATCAATTTTTTTTTTCCATATTGCCCAATATGTTGGCATATAATTGCTCATAGTGTTCTCTTGTCATTGTTTGTATTTCTCTGGTGCTGGTTGTGATCTCTCCCTTTCAGGTATGATTTTATTTATTTGGGTCCGTTCTCTTTTCTTTTTGATAAGTCTGTGTAAGTGTTTATCAATCTTGTTAATTTTTCAAAGAACAATCTCCTAGTCTCATTGATCTGTTCTACTGTCTTTTTTATTTCTATGTCATTGATTTCTACTCTAATCTTTATTATTTCCCTTTTCCTACTGGCTTTCAGCTTCATTTGCTGTTCTTTTTCTAGCGTCTTTAGGTGAAAGGTTAGGTTGTGTGTTTGAGAATTTTCTTGCTTCTTGAGAAAGGCCTATATTGCTACATGCTTCCCTCTTAAGACCACCTTGGATGGTTTTTGGACTGTCATGTCATCATCTTCATTTACTTCCACGTATTTTTTTAATCCCTCTTTAATTTCCTGGTTGGCCCATTAATTCTTTAGCCGAATGTTCTTTAACTTCCATGTATTTGTGGTCCTTCCAGATTTTTCTTGAGATTGACTTCAAGTTTCATAGGCTGAAAATATGCATGGTATGATCTCAATCTTTTTTACCACTTGAGGCCACATTTGTGACCCAGTATGTGATCTATTCTGGAGAATGTTCCGTGTGCACTTGAAAAGAACATATATTCTTCTGCTTTAGGATGAAATACTCTGAATATATCTATTAAGTCCACCTAGTCTAGTGTGTTATTTAAAGCCCTTGTTTCCTTGTTGATCTTCTGCTTAGATGATCTGTCCATTGCTGTGAGTGGGGTTTTAAAGTCCCCTACTATTATTATCAATGAGTTTCTTTAAGTTTGTTATTAATTGATTTATATCTTTGGCTGTTCCCAAGTTAGGGGTATAAATATTTACAATTGTTAGATCTTCTTGTTGGATAGACTCTTTTATTATGATATAGTGTCCTTCTTCATCTCTTATTACAGTCTCTGGTTTAAAATCTAGTTTGTCTGATATAAGTATGGCTACCCCAGCTTTCTATTGATATCCATTAGCATGATAAGTTGCTCCAAAAACTATAAGATACCTAGGAATAAACCTAACCAAAGTGGTAAAAGATCTGTACCCTGAAAACTCTAGAGCACTTATAAAAGAAATTGAGGAAGACACAAAGAAATGGAAAAACATTCCATGTTCATGGCTCAGAGGAACAAATACTGTCAAAATGTCTATACTGCCCAAAGCAATCTACACATTCAGTGCAATCTCTATCAAAATAATACCAGCATTTTTCAGAGAGCTGGAACAAATAATTCTGAAATGTATACAGAACCAGAAAAAAACTCCAAATAGCCAAAGGAATGTTGAAAAAAAGAAACCACCAAAGCTGGAGGCATCACAATTCTGGACTTCAAACTGTATTACAAAGCTGTAAGCATCAAGACAGCATAGTACTGGCATAAAAACAGACACATAGATCCATGAAACAGAATTGAGAACCCAGAAATAGACCCTCAACTATGTGGTAAATTCATCTTTGACAAAGCAAGAAAGAATATCCAATTGAAAAGAAGAGTGTCTTCAACAAATGGTGTTGGGAAAACTGGACAGCAACATGCAGAAGAATGAAACTAGGCCACATTTTTACACCATACACAAAAATCAATTCAAAGTGAATGAAAGACCTAAATATGATACAGGAATCCATCAGAATCCTAGAGCAGAACTCAGGAGATAACAGACACTGGCAAGGATGCAGAGAAAGGGGAACCCTCCTATACTGTTGGTGGGAATGCAAGTTGGTGTGTCCACTCTGGAAAATAATATGGAGGTTCCTCAAAAAGTTAAAAATAGAACTACTCTTCAACTCAACAATTGCACTTATTAGGTATTTATCCAAAGGACACAAAAATAGTGTGCACACACACCCCAATGTTTATCCAGCAAGGTACACAATAGCCAAAATATGGAAAGAGCTCAGATGTCCATCGACAGATGAATCAATAAAGAAGTTGCCATTTGCAATGACATGGATGGAACTAGAGGCTATTATGCTGAGCAAAATAAGTCAGAGAAACACAAATACCAAATGATTTCACTCATGTGGAATTTACCAAGCAAACTGATGGACATAGGGGAAGGGAAGGAAAAACAAAATAAAAAGATAAAAACAGAGAAGGAGGCAAACTATAAGAAACTCTTAACTATAGGCAACAAACTCAGAGTTGCTGGAGGGGAAGTTGGGGGTAAGAGTGGAATAATTGGGTGATGGGCATTACTGGAGGGCATTTGACCTAATTAGCACTGGCTGTTAAATGCAACTGATGAATCACTAAATACTACCCCTGAAACTAATAATACACAATATGCTAACTAACTTGAATTTGAATAAAATTAATAATAATAATAATGTTAAGCTAGTCTTAAGGTAAGGACTACACAAAACTCACTTCAACAAAGATTAAGAATAAGCCTCAAAAGTATCACACTATCTCATCTGCCTGACAAACAAAATTTAACATTCTTTCTAAAAAAGACAACAACTGACTTATTTCAGTAATATTACATTATCTGGCATCCCATTGATAATTACTAGACATGTAAAAAAAAGCAGAAAAATGTAATCCATACTGAGCAAAAAAAAAAATCAATCAAATGAAAAAGTCACAAAATGTCAGAGACAAGAAAATTAGTATACAAAAACTTTAAAACATTTATTATAAATATATTCTAATATTTAAAGAAAAATATAAACAAAATGAAGAAATGGAACCTATAATAAAGAGGGACTTCTAAAAGTAAAAAGTAGAGTACCTGAAATTAAAACATACAGCATTTACTTAATATCAAATTAAACACTACACTGACTTGAAGATACAGCAAAAGAAACCACCAAACTAAATCACAAAAAAAGAAAAAAAATGAATAAAATTAGCCAACAGTTATTTATGAAACCAAGTTATTTACGGTTCCAAGAGTTCTAATATATGTGAAATTAAAGGACTAAAATCCAGTAAGAGATTGAAGAGGATAAAAGTTTTAATGGATACAATTTTTCAAATTTGTTGAAAACTGTAAACTTACAGAGATCTAATTAGTTCAACAAGCTCCAAGCAGAAGCACCTAGGTGGCTCAGTGGGTGAGTCTGCCTTCGGCTCAGTCTCACTCTTGTGATCCTGGGGTCCTGGGATCGAGTCCCACATCGGGCTCCCCACAGGGAGCCTGCTTCTCCCTCAGCCTGTGTCTCTGCCTCTTTCTCTCTGTCTCTCATGAATAAATAAAGTCTTAAAAAAAAAAAAAAAACAAGGAGGCACATCATAATCAAAATGCTGAAAGCTGGTGATGAAAAGACAGTCTTAAAAGCAGTCAAAGACACATTACTTAAAAGAAAGGGAAAGGGAAATACACTGACTGATCATCAGAAATAACTGAAGCCAAAAAGACAATAGGACAGCACCTTGAAAATGAAGGGGGGAAAAAAAAAAGAAAATGAAGGGGAAAAAACTACCAATCTCAAATTCTATACTCAGTGAAATTATAATTTAAAGATAAAGGGAAAATAAAGGCTTTTATTAGACAACCAAACAGCAAGAGAGAGAGAGGAATGTCACTATTAAAAGAAATTCTTCAGATGGAAATAAAAGGACACCTCATAGTAACTCAAATCTATGTAATAGAATGAAGAGAGCTGGACATGGCTAGTATGTAAATAATATATGACTTGTATTTTCTAACTTTTTAAACTTTATTCAAAATAATAATATATTGTGGGGTTTATAATATATGAAGAAATGTGATAACAATGATAGCAAGAGGAACAGGAGGGACAAGTAGAAATACACTGTGAAATGTTCTTACATATGAAGCAAAGTATTAAGGCAGAGCTGCTAAGATAAAATAATGAAATTATCAAGCTACAATAGCCAATAAGAAATTCAAAAAGAGGTAACTCCAAAAAGCTAACTATGGTGATAAAATGAAATAACTACTCTATAACTTATGTATTTAGATGACCTATGGATGTGCATAATATATGAAGAAATGTCCAAAGAGTCAGGCAGGATAGGACATTATTTGTCTGAATTTTGTTGTTTGTGGTATCTGTGAGCTCCACAAAAAGGTGTGATTTGTGTGTGTGAGTGTGATTTCTCCTCTCTCTCTAAATACCCACTGTTATCCCTAGTTTTGTACTTGGAATTCGGTGTTATTTTTTTCCTAAAGAGAGCTCTCAGAATTATTTAAGCTTTAGTCCACACAAGACCTGTAGGTAAAGTACTCAGAGGGCCTGTGAGAACAAAGAGCTGGCTCGCCCTCCAGCTTCCAGAACAGGCTGTCTGACTGTTTTTGTGCCTGCCTTGCTAATAAAAGTTTTTATATGTGACTAGAATGGGGTCTAAAACTGGTTTCCAATGTAATCTACTACCCAGCACGGAGGTTGTTGGGGAGGAGACCAATGCAGAGTAGCCCTACAATTTATCATTCAAGTGAGATGTGCTCAACCACTGACTGAATGGGGCACCATGACAACAGGAACAAATAGAGTCTGGTCCAAGCAAACTGAACTGGCCTCCCTTTGCCTCCTTTAACTACCGGATGCTACAGAAAGCCTCCAAAAGAGAACTTGTAACAGACCAAATGGCTTCGTTTGGTTTGTAAGTTAGGATATATATGTGTATGTATATATAGATGCATGAATTTATATGTGTACATGTATACCTATATGCACATGCCTGTATATCTGTGCACATACACTTACATATGCATGATGTACGCATGTGTATCTGCAAGTGTAGATGTGTGTGCATGTTTGTATAGATGCACATGTATTACAAATTCAAACTGTTTTTTTTGTTTATGTGTATATATATACAAATATATGTGTATATACATGTATGTGTGTGCGTGTACGTATATATAGATGTACACCTATTTTAATTTTTCAAAAATAAAAGCCAAATTGGCTGATTTTTTTAAGATAATTTGACCTCTTTGGGGTCAAGATTTAAGATGTTTTTAGTGTCACTTTGTACTCAAAAGACGCAGATACCCAAAACCAAAATTAGGGACTTTTTAAAGGAAGAATAATTCTATTACTTGCATTATTTGTCTTCTTAGGAAAGCCAATTCTCCATTATTAGCACAGTAGGAAAACTGCAGGTGTCAATGCTTTCTCAGAACTCCATCAAGGCAGAGGTGAGAGTGGGAGATAAAGGAGATATTTAAAGGGCTCTAAATGTAAGAGCTACATTAGGTGTTGATGCGTGTCTGTTCTCTCTGTATCCCGTCCCCAAGCCTCCCTCTTTTTATTCAACTATCCCCCAAAGAATATGCTTCAGGAGCAGCATCTCAGGAAGTAAGGAAATATGGCTAGAGTTCTCATAATCCTGTATCTGATATGATTTCCTTAGACTCTAGAATTTGAAGCCAGACATTGCCATAAAAAAATCATCAGAATCTTGGCATATGGTTTTTAAGTTTTTGAAAATCTCAAATATCACCGGCTGATTCTCTGGGTCAATATCCTATTTGGAAAGTAATCTATCATCTCACATTTCCCAAAACAGTCACAAATGGGCTTCATAAGAAGAGGTTCTCGACACACATGTCAGTCAATGCAGGTTTCCAAATGCAAGGTGACAGCAGAGTCATTAGGAGAAAATATACACTTGGTATGACTTCACATTTGAGGGGCTTTTCAGTTTCTCATTTGACAGTATGTTAAAGGCAGTGAAAAGTTAAGGTGTGCAACAGAGAAAACAAAACTGTTCAATCCTTACTGTCCATGACTAGATCAACATTTAGATTAAGAATAGATTTTTGGGGTTTTTCTTAGACTCTTTTGAGGACACCAGGCAGTTCAGTGACTGGAGCATGGACTCTTCATCTCGGAGTTATAAGTTTGAGCCCCACGTTGAGTGTGGAGATTACTTAAAAATAAAATCTTTAGGGGTGCCTGGGTGGCTCAGTTAAACGACGAACTCAATTTCAACTCAGGTCATGATCTCAGGGTGGTGGGATTGAGCCCCACATCAGGCTCTGCACTCAGCAGAGTGCTTGTCCCTCTCCCTGACCTTGCCTTCTCTCTCTCTCTCTTAAATAGATAAAATCTTTTTTAAAAAATAAAAATTAATTTTTTTTAAAAATTAGACTCTTCTGCCTATGACTGTCATGAAAAACAAATTCAAGACCAGTTTTTTGTGTGTTTTACAAAATTTCACAAATGACATTAGATTTATTTTTTTTAATTAATTTTTATTGGTGTTCAATTTACCAACATACTGAAAAACACCCAGTGCTCATCCCGTCAAGTGTCCGCCTCAGTGCCCGTCACCCATTCCCCTCCACCCCCCGCCCTCCTCCCCATCTACCACCCCTAGTTCGTTTCCCAGAGTTAGGGGTCTTTATGTTCTGTCTCCCTTCCTGATATTTCCCAACATTTCTTTTCTCTTCCTTTATATTCCCTTTCACTATTTTTTATATTCCCCAAATGAATGAGAACATACACTGTTTGTCCTTCTCCGATTGACTTACTTCACTCAGCATAATACCCCCCAGTTCCATCTACGTTGAAGCAAATGGTGGGTATTTGTCGTTTCTAATTGCTGAGTAATATTCCATTGTATGCATAAACCACATCTTCTTTATCCATTTATCTTTTGATGGACACCGAGGCTCCTTCCACAGTCTGGCTATTGTGTACATTGCTGCTAGAAACATCGGGGTGCAGGTGTCCCGGCGTTTCATTGCATCTGAATCTTTGGGGTAAATCCCCAACAGTGCAATTGCTGGGTCCTAGGGTAGGTCTATTTTTAACTCTTTGAGGAACCTCCACACAGTTTTCCAGAGTGGCTGCACCAGTTCACATTCCCACCAACAGTGTAAGAACAATGGAACAGAATAGAGAACCCAGAAGTGGAACCTGAAATGTATGGTCAACTAATATTCGATAAAGGAGGAAAGACTATCCATTGGAAGAAAGACAGTCTCTTCAATAAATGGTGCTGGGAAAATTGGACATCCACATGCAGAAGAATGAAATTGGACCACTCTCTTTCACCAGACACAAAGATAAACTCAAAATGGATGAGAGATCTAAATGTGAGACAAGAGTCCATCAAAATCATAGAAGAGAACACAGGCAACACCCTTTTTGAACTTGGCCACAGTAACTTCTTGCAAGATACATCCACAAAGAAAAACAAAAGCAAAAATGAACTATTGGGACTTCATCAAGATAAGAAGCTTTTGCACAGCAAAGGATACAGTCAACAAAACTCAAAGACAACCTACAGAATGGGAGAAGATATTTGCAACTGACATATCAGATAAAGGGCTAGTTTCCAAAATCTATAAAGAACTTATTAAACTCAACACCAAAGAAACAAACAATCCAATCATGAAATGGGCAAAAGACCATCTCACACCAGTGAGAATGGGGAAAATTAACAAGGCAGGAAACAACAAATGTTGGAGAGGATGCGGAGAAAAGGGAACCCTCTTACAATGACATTAGATTTAGATTTAAATCCCACTCTTATTAGCTTTTCTTTCTTTTTTTTTTTTTACTTATACCGTTCTTGAGTTCTCTAATAACATTGTTATTTTTTAATCTAGCTTATTAATTCTGATAGCAATATAGTAATGCACCATGTAGTTGCACCATAGTTTAGGTCCCATTCCCTTAGAGACCATCATCTATCAAGAATCAAATTTTGCCCAATAAGAATGCTGCTATGAGTTTCCACAAACACTTCTTCAAACTCTCTTTAGGGGTTTGGGCCAGAGTTTCTCTGAGATATATACACAGGAATTTGTGAGCTCTAAGGGTACATTCATATTTAATGTCATGATGCACCTTCAAGATAGATATTCCTCAGACGACTATATATAAGAATTCCTGCCACCATGAGCTCCCTATCCTCATCATGACTTTCTCACTTTTAATGTTTGGCAAAATTAGTGTTGTTCATAAATTTAATTTTCATTTCTCTAATTATTAAAAAATTGAACATCTCTCTATATACTTCTTAGCCATTTAATTTCCCATTCTCTGAATTACCTGTTCTTTACCTTTGCCCAATTTTCTATTGGGTTTTCTTTTTTTCCTTGTGAATTTATAGATGTGTCCTCTATATTCTAGGTATTAATCTCTTCTTATATTTTTTTTTAAGATTTTATTTATTTATTAATGAGAGACACAGAGAGAGAGAGAGCAGCAGAGACACAGGCAGAGGGAGAATCAGGCTCCATGCAAAGAGCCCGACATGGGACTCCATCCCTGTTCTCCAGGATCATGCCCTGGGCTGAAGGTGGCGCTAAACCACTGAGCCACCGGGGCTGCCCTCTTCTTGTATTTTAGAAACTGCAAATATCTTGTATCAATCTAGCATCATATTTTAACTTGTTTATGGTAAATTTTGTTTAATAAAAAAGTTAATTTGTGGTAAAATTCAAGCACATGAAGTGTTATCTGATGGTTTGTGCTTTGGGAAATTTGATTTTTTTAAACCCTTTCACAACCCGAGGTCATAAAGATATTCTCATATATTGTATTATATTTATCTTTATAATTTTGGCCTTATAAGTCTAAATCTTTAACTCATCTGAGATCCTACGGTATTAGTGATCCAATTTTATTTTTTTTTCTCTCCATAAAGTTTATCCAAGAACATCTATTAATCATCTATCATATGCCTATTGATTTACATTGCTATAACTATCATATCCCAAATTCCCATTTATGTGTGGGTTTATTTATGGGCTCTTTGTATTCTTTCATTAGTCAATTCTCTTTTTCTGTGCCAGTACCATCTTGTTTTTCTATCTCTGTAATATATCCCAGTGTTTGATAAGAGTTTATGTTTATTCATGGACTTTTATTTTTTTCACCCAAATTTTGGAAAACCATATTCTCAAATTTCATCAAAGAATCCTTTAGGAATTCTAACTGGAATTGCATTGAGTTTAAGATTAATTTGGAGGGAGAAATACATCTTACTGTGTTATATGATCTCGTCCTTGAATATACTATACCTCTTAACCTTATTTATTAGGTTTTCTTTTACTAACCTATAACTTTAAAAAATGTTCTACTTGAAGATCTTGTACATTCTATTAGGATTACTGGACATTTTATAATTTCTGTTGCTATAATATTTTCTTATATGTTCTAATTAGTTTTTATTATATTTTTGCAGGAGAATGCTATTGACTTCTATATGTGAAACTTGTATCTACCAATATTGATTTAGGTAATTTCTCCCTTCCATGAACCCTTTTTTTCTCTTTCTGGCATTAATACCAAAGAGTCATTGACAAAAGTGCATGGGTGGCTCAGTCAGTTGAATGTCCAACTCTGTTTTCAGCTCTGGTCCTGATCTCAGGATCATGATATCAGCTCCAACTCCATGTTGGGCTCCACTCCAACTCCATGTTGGGAGTCCGCTTAAGATTCTCTCTCCCTCAGCCTCTCCCTCACTCATGTTCTTGCTTTCTCTAAAATAAATAAATCTTTAAAAAAAAAAAAGAGTTATTGACATTTCTACATCTAGCCTTCATATTTCTTAATTTCTCTTTCATTCTTCCCATTTATTATCCTTTTCTGATGTCTACAGATTCCCTCAATCTGATTTCCCAATTTGTTATTCTTACTTCATCTATATTCATTCTTCACTCTAACTCATCTACTGAGTTACTTCAAAAGCTTAAATGTAAACTGAAGTCCACTGAGTAAATGATGGCACATAATGTAAAAGAATCACCTAGGAGATCTCTGCTCAAATTCCTGATGCACAAAATTGTATTATAATAAAATAACTTCTTTAAGATTTCATAAGTTTGGCACAGTTTGTCACACAGCTGATAACCAGTTCATCATGAGTTGGTGGTAAATAAAGTTGTTACTTTGAGAGACAGATGAGTCAAATCCACTGTAGAATTTGAAAAGAAAATTAAAATAACCTAAAGCTTGTTTAGACTTTAAAAAGAAAATAAAAGTCAGCCCAGACTGATCACCATGCAGATGGATCTCTTCTGGGCTCTAAACTCTCAATAGTGTCATAAGAGTAATGGCATCCTAGAAATGTCAAGCCCCAGGGACCTTACACATCACTAGACTCATCTGTGTGGATCATTTGTGGGGTACTTCTGTTCTTAGTACTATAGCCTATTTATTAACTGAAGTAGCTAGCCTCATTATGAATACATCAAAATGTGCTTGTGCTTGCTCTTTGGATTCTCAGAGTGATTTTTAAAACACCTTTTTGATATGCTAAGAGCCTCTAATGAGGACAGAAGCCATCAATTCAAAAAAGGAAACATTAGGCTGCAAAAAGAATAGCTAACTATATTTTTCGCTATTATTTGACAGTCCACATATAGAGGTCAAACAATGGACTGTCATTTGTCAATAGGCCCCACTAAACAAGACAACCTACTACTGACCTTGAAGAAAACAAACATGTATTTGCCTCTGATGTCTGGATTATGTAAACTTCAAAGCCAGTTGCCCAGGAGAGAGCAGGGATGTAAGGAGAGGTGAGGTAGAGATGCCCAGACCACTGCACTGTGTGGAAGGAGTAGAAAGGTCCTGGAGAAAATTGTTTTTTTTTTTTTCTCTGCTTAACCTTAGTTTCCTCATCCATGAAAGGAAGATAACAATATCCATTGTCAGGGCCAGTGCGAGAATTTAGTGAGAGTTTATATCTAAACCGCCTGAGAAGCACTCAATAAATAGTAACTGCCACTTTTATTATTACCAACATAACAATCAGTAAGAAGAAAGGATGAATCTCAGTCATTCAGAACAGGGCTAAAACCTAGAGACACCACAGAAAGAAAAGCTTTTGTCAAGATGTCATTCCCAAAACAGTGAAGTTTGGGATTATCCAGAAAAACACCAGAAATACCATGACTAAGTTACTTGGAAGCACCAAACCAGAATCTGGGAAGTCAGCTCCCAGATGGTTACTCAAATGATGTCAAGAGGATGAAGAGCTTGTAGAGAGTTGACTCATACAGCCTATCCCGCTCTCTGACATTTTGAAAGGACAATTTACCTTGATTAATTCCTACTATAATATTCAAGAGCAGGGAAATCATTTTGGTGAAGGGGTAATAAAAATAAAATAGGAAAGAGAAATGTTGTCTCCAAGAGATCCTCTTCAAGAGAATATTCACTTTGGAAAGAATACTTTGATAGGGATAGCAGACACTGGTGGTGCTCAGCCTAAATCTTCTTGGATCCTTCTTCCTATTTCTTTGTGCCATTCTGTGCAGCTTCCATGTGTACTTGCCTCTTGTGGCCCACAGGGGTATCTTCTTTTTTTTGCTGGATGGGCCTCATAATGTAAAAGAATCACCTAGGAGATCTCTGCTCAAATTCCTGATGCACAAAATTGTATTATAATAAAATAACCTCTTTAAGATTTCATAACTTTGGCACAGTTTGTTACACAGCTCAAGTCCTTAGCCTGCACATACACAGAATCTCAAGTACATGAGAGTTTATTACCCTTCAGGTTGGCCCTTGGTCAATGATTGATGGTACCAGAACATGGAAGCCCAACCTTCTTACCTCAAGGCACAAACTATGAGGTGCAATTTATACTCCATAAGACCAGGCCAAGTCCAGGACTTCACCTGTGGTTCCACCTTTGCTTGGCTTCTTCCCTTTTGTGTTTTATATTTCTCACTCCTTTCCTAGTTTCCTCTGGGAACACCTTAAATAAATTACTTACACTAAAATTTTTATCTAATGGTTTGCCTCTGGGAACCCAACTCATCAATGAGCCACTTAGGTACAGGCTGCAACCACAAAGGCATGCATCAGTAACAAAAGATAATTGCTACCTCCCTTCTAAAATTGGTAGGTCCCATTAATCAGAAAGCCCTGTGTTTCAGTGGGTTTGAGAATATAAATTTAGTAGTAGTTACTGAGACAGAGCTGGTGACTCATGTGACAGAATCACTCTTCACCACTACCCCCCCCCCACATATATATGCAAATCATCTCCTCTATGAAATGTCAAGTAATGTCTATGTCATACTCTAAGATGTTCATACACAAATGGATTCTTCTGAAGAATTGGACCAAGTTCTGAGGTCTTCACTGGGATGGGTAAAAAGCAAAAACAGAAATTGTCCTTGTGCACTACACAGGGCCAGGGAACTAGGGCACATTTCACTCTGGTTACACATAGAAAAGACAAGATTTTATGTTGTGATCAACAACATGGAATGGAAAAATAGCAGTAATACTATTAGCCTAACTCTAATCTAGTGGTTCTCTTTCATTAATCCTTTAGAAATCTACTCTTCCCATTTTAACCAAGTTCCACTCTTCTCTGCATTCTCCTCGTTCATCTCGCCAATGCAAGTAATGCAGATATAGTAACATTTCAAAATATTTAAACCATTTGTTCCACATTTCACATTCTGTTATCAAAAGTCCAACATAATCAAAATATTTGCTTCCCTCCTTCTTTCGGTGATCAAAGACTGTGCTCCTAACCTGTCACCTCTTCAGCAGCTCTTTTCCTGTCTTTCCATGTCTCCTTCCTTTGAGTGTCCTCCTACCTTCCTATAATTGAAAGCTGATGTCATCTTGAAAGAACATGCACTCTCTATTTTCAGAGGCTCTGTCATCAATGCAGCTGTCTGGCATCCTGTCATTGCCCATCTCTGTCAGTTAATACAGGAACACAAACCTTCGGTGACATTATGCAAATGTGTAACCTTCCCTGGAGACTTTTTGCCTGGATGCCAATTTCTAAGTTGCACTGAAATAACACATTGTCCATTTAGACAGCTGTAATCTACTCTAATGTGTGTCAGAAAAACAAAGAAAAATTATCTTGATCTCATCTGCTAAGGGAATCTATAATTTCTAGAGTGGAGTAGTATCTTAGACCAAAAATCCCACAAGAAAAAATACCTTTGGGATACCATGATCCAATCTATCTAGGAGGAGCCCTCAAAAGAGGTATAATTTAAAATAAAAATACTTGAGCAGGGGCAGCCTGCTGGTTCAGCTGGAAGAGTCTGCAATTCTTGATCTCGGGTCATAAATTCAAGCTCCACATTAGGTGTAGAAATTATTTGAATGAATGAATGATGAATGAATGAATGAATAAATAAATAAATAAAATAAACTTAAAATTCATTGGAGAAAATTGCCTCTTCTGCTACTCCAATAGGCAATGTGGGATTTCCATGATCCATACCATATCCAAACAGAAGGGAAAACAGAGGAAATCCATTCTTCTCGTTTTAACCAAGTTCTCCTCTTCTCTCTTCTCTCTTTTCCTCTCCCATAGGTTTATCAGGCCAATGCAAGTAATCAAGATACACTAACATTTTGAGATATCAAAGCATATAAACTATTGTCATTCCCTACAATTGCTCCTCATAGCCATGTTAGCCACCAATATCCTTAGTCTTCCCTTTTATCCCTTTTTCCTGGCACTCAAAAAATATTTCTGAACTATTAACTGTTTTCAAACACTTAATAATTCCTGGGAAAAATACAACATTGAATCATAAAGGACCAGTTCTCATTAAGCTTGCATTCTAGTACAAGAACTAAGATATGAAATCAGTGAGAGATCGTACATTGTTTTGACGACCAGAAGTGTTTCAAGAAGGTAGCATTTATAAGCAAAGATAAAGAAGATTATAATAATTTTCTTGTTGCCACTGTAACAAGTTATCACAAACTTAGTTGCTTATACAACACAAATTTACTCTCCTACAGTTCTGGAGGTGAGAAGCCTAACCTAAGTCTTAGGTAGCAAAACCAAAAGTGTCAGCAGGGCTGGCACCTTCTCAAGGTGCTAGGGGATAATCCAATCTTTGCGTATCCCAGCTTCTAAAGGTTACCTTGGCGGTCCTTAACTCACAACCATTTAACTCCAATCTCTGCTTCTGTCTTCATATAACCTTCTCCCAATCTGATCTCCTGCATCTCTTACAAGGATCCTTGTGATTACATCAAGCCCACCTGGATAACAATAAACAGAATAATCTCTCTCAAGATTGTTAACTAAACTGCAACTATAAGTCCCCCTTTTGCCATGTAAGGTAAGATATTCACAGATTCCAGGGATTAGGATATGACATGTCCAAAACAGACACTGTTCAGCCAACCCCAAAGGTGTTGTAGGTCATGAAAGTTTTCTAGTTAAAGGCATCATTTGCCTTTAACTAGAAACAGGTGACGATATCATCATTTGAGGAATGACAAGGTGAAGGATATCATCATTTGAGGAATGGCAAGGTGAAGGATATCATCATTTGAGGAATGGCAAGGTGAAGGGTTTATGCAATGGAGGGAAGGAATCTCCATGTATGTAGTGGGACAAAATGCTACCAAGGAGACTATAAACTTTATTTAAAGACAACTAGAAGTACTTAAAAGTGTGGAGAAGAATGTTTTTAAAAATTAATATGGCAGCAATGTACCGAATTATTTGGAATAGAAGTCTCAAATATATGCTACAGGAGCCAAGCAGATACCTTAATGATCGAGATGCTGTTAGTATAAAAAGAACATAGTCCTGGGAGAACAAAGGAGGACAAAGAGGACATAGGCTCCATTCTAAAAAAGGCCAGCCCTGGGCAGCCCAGCCAATTGCTACCCCAGAGAATGTAAGCCCATTGGTATCACAGCATTAGATTTTTCAAAAGAAGAAATCAGATTTTTATATATCAGCTCCTAACATTTCAATATTAATAACTTTTCAAAAAATTTTAAACATTGTAAGAAACATGAAAGAAAGCCTACCTGTGAACTCAGCCCACAGATGACCATTTGCAGCCTCTGGATTAGGGGAAGGCAAGACCAGCCAGCTGACCTCCCCTTATGCTTTCTCCATGGCATCCTGACTACCTTTTGTTTCATTTCATTTTGTCTTTTTTTTTTTTTTTCACAATTGTCTCTCTTTTTTTTTCACAATTTTATTTATAACAATATGTGTGTCAGTTAGTTGTAAAGGAATTCAGCTTGACTACATTTTTTAATGCATGATTCTGAGTTAAAAAGTATAAAATTCTCTCTATATTTGCTGATAAATATATAAATTATTTTCTGTTGGCAAGTGTATCATTTCCAGTCATCCTACAATATTATTTTCTCCAAGTGCTCATGTTGTATGAAAGTCCACTGTTGTTTTAAGAAGCTTACATGTATTTAGAGGGAAATACTACAAAGTATAACTGCTAAATAACTTTCAAACTCACAGATAAACTTAATACTATGAATACTTAATACCATTTCACAGGTTAAAATGCAATCTATTTAATGACTTCTTTACAAAAATACTACTGTAGCAGGGCCTACTGAATTACATTCTTAGGGAATTTAACCAGTACGAGGTAGATGCTTGCTCAGAAAGTAATGCCTCAAAAAAAAAAAAAAAAAAAAAAAAAAAAAAAAGTAATGCTTCAAGTATCTTATATACAGGTGTGCATTTGAGTTTTTTATAATGTAAAAAATTATATTTGTATTTCCAGATATATTATCCTACTGCCCTGGATTAGTGGTTCTCAATATTTTTTTCAGCTTTGACACCTATGATGGGAGATGTTCACATGTCTACATTTCCATGGTTAGGCAGATTGTGCTGCAACAAAGACATAACTGGGACCTGAAGCATTTTTAAACAATCCCAGGGATGTAAAGTAGACTTAGGTCTCACAATCTTATTTACACTTTCCTTATTCTCACTTTCTTCCTCCTTATAAATGTACTCATTTGGTAAACTTTTTAAAAAAATAATTAAAATTGCTACTTACACATACTTAAATGATTCACAATCCCTCATGTATTACCAGCATATTAATAACAGTTGCATTCGAAAGACAAGGTTGGAAATTATATGTGATTTCCATCCAGATAATGAATTACAATTCAACACTTTTTGTCCCATATCAGAAAGCAAGTGAGAGATATAGGTTTGGGTCCACTTTAATTTTTAACAGAAAGTAATTCATTTATAAACTTTGGTACTCTTGTTAGTAACAAATGACCTATACTGAGGTTCACCACTCATTTTATCACAGTTATATAAATGTGGCTTGACATCATTTTGAGAACTGCTAGCCTGTTAAATGCAAACTAATGTGTGTTTGCAAAGAAAAAATTCAATTTCATATGTTTGTGCTTTAAGTGGGGGGATAAAAGGAACGTGCCCGGCATAGTAATTCTGGATCATCATAGAACGTGCATTTGGAGACCAGGGTCAGTGCATATTCATAATTTTTACTCTTTTCTATCTCCTAAAGTCACTATATTCATTCTACCTTTGGATCAAAGTTTAATGAAAATATGAAATGTTATTATAGAAGAAACTGCATAAGAAAATTCATTCACCATGCAGACCCTATGCAGATTTTAAAAATCTCATTATGGCCTTAATATGCAATTTCTAATGTTCTTCGTGCCTGGTGATACACAATGGTGTGGTGTGGGAGCCCAGGGGTGGCAGGGAAGAAGTGGCTGAAAGGACTTAGCAGTTTTGAGTTGATAGCACAGCTCAATATGAGTCAACAGTGGCAGGAGGCAATCGAAAAATCTCACACATTCTTTATTAGAAATATAATGTTCACAGTGAGTTCTCTTCTCTGACTCTCAGACTATGCCTGGATTAATATGTGTTGTTTGGGACTCACCTGCTTGAGTAGGATATGGACAAACAGAAGGGAATTCAGAGGAGTAAGAGAGGAGGTGAGGCGGCCTGAAATCCTGCTGTAAAAGAACTGCTTGACAGCATTATTCTAGGTGACATAAGCCTTCCACAAAAAGACAAATATCATATGACTCCATTTAAATGAGGTACTTAGAAGAGTCAAATTCATTGAGTCAGAAAGTAGAAATATTGCCAGGGGCTTGGAGGAAGGGGCAATGGGGAGTTGTTTTCTAGGCTTCAGTTTTGCAAGATGAAGAGGTCTAGAGATTGGTTGCACAATAATCTGATTGTACTTAACACTACTGAACTGTTCACTTAAAAATAGTTAAGACAGTAAATTTTATATTGTGTGTATTTTACCATAACTAAAAATTCAAAAAGAAATCTGCTGAGAGGAGGAAAAGAGAAAGACTTATGAGTCAAAAGATTAAAAAACAAAGAGGGCAAATCTGTTAATTAAGGGTCACTATTTGAAAAATATATAAACTTATTTTTATTACTTTAAGAAAAAGTCAACACCAACCAGTATTATTACTGGGCTATAGGTTTTAGCTCAACATAAATACAAATGATTCAACAGTCAGAATTTAAGACATAAATATAAAATGAACGATCAATATTTGTGGTCCATGATATTAGTTACCCTGAAATAATTCATGCTTCAAGAACCAGTCAGTAGCACAAAACCAGTTGGTAATAGTGATGTAGTATGAAAGAAAGAGCATTAGGGGAAAAGAGTCAGAAAATCTACATGTAAGTCTACTTTTGTCATTTATTACCTATGTTACTGTCTTAACATACTGTACCTTACTGTACCTTGTAATATACCCTAATGTCCTTATTTTTAAATCAAAGACCTGGAAAGGATTTCCAGGTTAAATAACATTTAACTCCACTCCACCAGATTTCTATTCAAATAATCAATTGGGGAAAAAATTGTGTGGCAATGTCAGAAACTAGAAAATTGGGGCAGAGATAGAACACATTGGTCAGAGCAAAGGAAGATACCAAGATGCTATCCACAACTCTACTGGTGAGAGGGCATCTCAGGAGAAAGGCTCTTGGAGCATCACATTATCAAAATATCACATAGTCAAACCTGAATTCATGGCTCAGTCTGAGAAGAGATAGAAAACATCATTTGGAATCACTAGAGAGCAACGATAGATTAGATGTCCAAGATTGGAGTTTGACAGAGAATCTGCTCTGTCTCCTCACTTCACTGAACCCCACTCCAAAGACAGTGAAGGATAAAAGACCTCTAAGATAAAATGCAGGTCTTCAGCAGATGAGCTATTTCAACATATTTGTAGAAGAGAAAAACAGATGGAGGAATGTTGACAAATGAGACAAAATTGTGGAAGCTGTAGCCTAGAGTTTAAACAAAATGGATTCAATGCCACAGAGAACTAATCAAATCTCTAGACTTAAGACAAAGAACAAGTAAAACAAAGGACAGAAGGGAAAGGGAGGTGGGGCAGAAAATAGGGCAACTGACTGTATAAGTCTGCGTATATACCAAAAAGCTGAGTCTTTTCTCACCCTACTGTCGTATCCCCATACTTGCATTGGTGATCTTGGATAGCTAATAACTAAGGATAGCTAGTGAGTGTGTTCATGTCCTTGAGTGTAACTCTCCTGATTCTGACATTGTGATTGCTCCTTCAATCTAGTATTTTCACTATGTATATTTTTTTCACTCTGGAAAAAAAAATTAAAAGCAAAAAAAAAAAAAAAAATTAAAAGCCTGGTGTTACTAACCTTGACTGTACACGTAGAGCTTTCACCCATTAGTCCTTCTTTCTAGACTTTGACTGAATATCCAAGGTCAACATCCAGAAGCTGAGAAAAATCTGTAATATTAAAGATAAAAACCAAGATAAATGATCCCAGATAAAAGGGAAGTTATTTTTGTATCTTCAAAGATATTCAAGGGGATATTGCATGCAGAGAATAAGAACAAAATTGGAATGATGATTTTTAAGAATCTTAGCATTTTAGTAATAGAACGGCAAAGACATTTTCTTCACTACAATTTTAAAGTCAGGAATATTCTCTAGGGTTCCAAATTTATATGTATTTTTTCCTCATCATTGTTTTAAATATCCTACAGCTTCCAGGAAATATTTCTAGGTCTAGATAACCCATAGCCATGCTAATTCTAAACAAATCTAATGTACCACTTGAGAAGACAAAAAGGGGGGAAAAGAACATAAACTGGTAATGTTTAGAAAACAAGAGCACTCAAAAATTAATGTTTTTGAAATAAACTTTTCAATAGATAAATTGGAAATAAGGCAGGGAAATCTCCAGAAGGCAGACTAATAGACAAAGGTATGAAATTTTTCAGAAGGAAGGAAGGAAAGGAAGGAAGGAAGGAAGGAAGGAAGGAAGGAAGGACGGACCCAGATGTTCAAAGAAATCATTTGGACTGATAGGCATATCAAGAAGAGGGAGGAAAAAATATACAGAAAATGTATATATTCTGGCTGCTATTTTAAAAATACTTGCCTATGCAACCTTATACTCAAAAATTCTGATTCAGGGTATCAAAGATATTACCCTGGCAACTGTAATTTTACAAGTGCCTCAGATTTTTTTTTTTATTTTAGTGCAATTGCTGAGGAAAGCTATTGCTGTTTGGAGTTATCTTCATTTGGAAGGTTGGGTAGAAGTAAATGTACAGAAGAAAAGGAAACATAACCAGAAGAGCTAATGAGGACTCTTACCAAAAGCATTTCCCCCATCTCCCATTCTTTTTTTTTTTTTTAATTTTTTTATGATAGTCACAGAGAGAGAGAGAGAGAGGCAGAGACATAGGCAGAGGGAGAAGCAGGCTCCATGCACCGGGAGCCCGATGTGGGATTCGATCCCGGGTCTCCAGGATCACGCCCTGGGCCAAAGGCAGGCGCCAAACCGCTGCGCCACCCAGGGATCCCAGCCATCTCCCATTCTTAAAGGATATACAGTTGTAGCGGTGGGGAAACATAAATGCTTATATTTTACCTTAAGGCTGAACAGAAGGTCCAATGCGACTTTATGTTTTGATTTTCTGACAAAGGCCTCTTTGCAAAAGAATAAGACTTGAGAAATTAGAGAAGATGCAGAATTCCAATAGTGAGAAAATCAAAATACTGTGAAGATATTGGCTAGGGAAAAGACCAGAGGAAGTGAGCCCTGCTAGAACTATACAAGGATACATCCTTTCCATTAAAGGTAACCCAAATCTTCTGCAGGACCATTGACTGCCCTGTGCTTGACAAACAAAGAGGAATCAGGCTCTATGAAGTTTACAAAACTCTTTTCAAGACAAAAAAAAAAATTCTAGCTCCTTCCATTATGGTATACTATCCACTTGGAAGAAATTCATATATATATATATATATATATATATATATATATATATACACACACATACACAGAGATATATAGACATATATATATAGACAGACATATATATATATATATAGAGAGAGAGAGAGAGAGGGAGGGAGTTTCTTCAAGAAAAGCTACAAATGTTACTGGTACCATGTAGAAATTCTTTTAAAAATATTAGAAGGTGGGGCACCTGGGTGGCTCAGTGGTTGAGCAGCTGCCTTTGGCTCAGGTGTGATCCTGGGGTCCTGGGATCAAGTCCCACATCAGGCTCCCCATGAGGAGCCTACTTTTCCCTCTGCCTATATGTCTGTGTCTCTCATGAATAAATAAATAAGATCTTTTTAAAAGAAATTTTTTAAATATTAGAAGGCTAGGTTCCAGCTCATACCTTTATTGGAAAAAATTATATATTTCCATGAATTGTGGCAAATAATAGCAATAAGAAAAATAATAGTTAATGCTTCTGAACACTTTGTGTTAGGCACTGTCCAAGCACTCTATACGTGTCTATGTAACCAAGCTCTCGGTAACCTAATGAGTTGGGTTTTAAGAGGTGAAGTGACTTCCTCCTGTTTTTGCAGTTGGGGTCAGACACAGAGCAAGAATTTGAAGCTAAGAGTTTAGCTTCAAAATCCACCCTCTTAACCACTTTAAGTTTTAAGCTGACAATGGCAATGGAGATAATACCATCACAATATGACAATGAGATGATGGAGAGGTCAATAGCTATGGCAAAAAGAATAAAAATAGAAGAATGAAAAGGATTAAGTGATAAGAACAATCATTTTAACCTCAAATATACTGGAACAAAACATGGGGAAAATGGAGACACAATTGTAGAGCAAAATTATGCATTTATCTTAGGTATCTCCAAGATAAAGGACATGGAAACTGTGGCTAAAATGTTGATAATGCAACAATACGATCAAATAGAGAAAAGAGCTATATGTGAAGAAGATATCAAACACTTTAAAAATCAACACATTTGAGAGGAGGATCATTTGATGGAGAACATTTTGGTAAGAATTAAAGGAAAGAGAAACAAGTGAGAGTTTTGAGAAAGAAGAGAACAGGTTGTACAGCCTGGCTATGGCTGGTATAGTCCTAATGCTTATTGTAAAACCCCCAAATGTAATCAGGATAGGTCATTCCCTTTGCCTCTTGGGAGGAAGATACAGTGGAAAGGATATGAGACCAAACATGTCACAAAAGTGGGTTCAAATCCCAGATACATAATTATGGAAACTTTATTTAAAATTTCTGAGTCTCATATGTAAAATAGAAACAATTTTCCCTACCACATGGTTTTGGAATAATTTAAAATAACACAAAACATAACAAGTCTATTAAATTTCAGATCTTTTCTACTGAAATTCCTGTTATGCTGAAAGTAGAAGATCTAATAAATATTTGACTTTCTTTGCTGTCTTCATTACTCCCTCAAGATGGAGAAGAAAAAAACTGCTATATTTCACTGATTGCTGAACAGTCAGGAAAACTGGGATCAAATTAGAAGAAATAAAGACTGAAAACATGATAAAACCTTGAAAAGAAATAGCCATACCATCTTGGAATATATAATACATCTTGCATATGTACCATCTTGGTACATATGCAAGATGAATATGAGCAATGGCATGTTCTATTAATTGCAAGTAATGTTTTTAAGGTAGGATCTGCTTCATACTATAAATTATTAAAATTTGTATTTGACATTTATTTTTCCCTTCTTTGTCTTGTAAACTGGCATCAAGAATATATATTTTCAAAAAAAAAAGAATATATATTTTCCTAAATAGCCAATGGATTGATAAAAGAAATAACAAGGGAAATTATAAAAGACTTTTATATTAATAAAAATGAAAACATAATGTACCAAAATTTATATGATACAACAAAGCAGTGCTTAGAAGGAAATTCATAGCTCTAAATTTTTATATTAAAAAGATTTTGAATCAATAACTTCCCTTACACATTAAGAAACTAGAAAAAAGAAAGCAAACTAAACCAAAGCAAGCAAAAGGAAAGAAATAATAAATATCAGAATAGGTATTTTGAGACAATAGAAAAGTGAGTAAATCAAGAAACCCAAAAGTTGGTCCTTTGAAAAGATCAACAAAAGTGGCAAAACTTTCCTTAGACTGACCAATAAAAAAAGAGAGAAGACTGAAATGACTAAAATCAGAAATGAAAGAGGGGACATTACTACTGAGTTTACAGAAATAAAAATGATTTAAAGAGAATACTAGGAATAATTCTATGCCAAACAAACAAACAAACAAACAAACCCTAAGTGAAATGGGCAAATTCCTATAAAGATAAAAACTGAAACTAATTCATGAAGAAAATTTCTAAAAATATAAACAGATCCATAATGAGAAAAAGAGATTGAATTAGTAACCAAAAAATTTCCCACAAAGAAAAAGCCCAGGCACAGATAGCTTCACTGGCGAATCCTACCCAACATTTAGAGAACAATTAATACCAATCTTTCATCAACGCTCCCCCCAAAAAAGTAGTAAATTTTTCCAACTTCTCTATAAAGCTAGGATCACCCTAATACCAAAACCAAAGACATCACACAAAAAAAGAAAATTGTAGGCTAATATCCTCTGTGAATATAGTCATAAAATTTATCAACACAATATAACAGAAGGAATCCAGAAATATATAAAAAGGATTATTTACCACGACCAAGTAGAATTTATTCCAGGAATGAAAGGGTCTTGTAATAAATAATATTACTAGAATAAGAATAAACATCACATGGTCAATTCTATAGATGGAAAAAATTTTTGACAAAATCAAAATCCTTTCATTACAAAAATGCAAGGAAAACTAGGAATAAATGTGAATTTCTTCAACCTGATAAGGAACATTTATTAAATATCTGCAGCTAACATCACACTTATTGTTGAAAGACTGGTTTCCCTCTATGATCAAGATAAGGGTGTCCACTCTAGCCACTTCAATTCAACACTGTAATAGAGTTACTAGCAAGGACAATTAGGTAATCAATCAATCAATATAAAAATTAAAAACATCCAGATGGAAAGGAATAAGTAAAACTATCTCTATTCATACAGGCATTATCTTATGTACAGATAATTATAACAAATCCACAGAAAAACCATTAAATCTAATAAATGGGTTCAACAAGGTTGCAAAATACAAGCGCACTATACAGAAGTCAGTTGTATTTATATACATTAACAATAAAAAATCAAAAAAGGAAGTTAAGAAAAGAATTACATTTCCATAACACTAAAAGGAAAAAAAAACTACTTAAAAATAAATTTAGAAAAAGATGTGTAAGGCTTGTACTTCCCCCCAAAAAACTATAAAACATCATTGAAGTAAGTTAGAGAAGAACTAAATAAATGAAAGACACATCCCATGTTCATGAGTTGGGAGATGTAATATTATTAAGATGAGAACACTCCCCAAACTTATCTGAAGGTTTTATACGATTCTCACCAAAATTCCAGCTATCTTTTTTTGCATAAGTAGACAAGCTGATCCTAAAATTCACATAGGAATATATAAGACACAGAATAGCCAAAGCAGTCTTGAAAAAGAAAAGCAAAGTTGGAGACCTCACACTTTTCAATTTCAAAATTTACTAGAACTCCACAGTAATTAAGATAGTGTGGCTTGCACAGGCTAGCCTTTTAGATTAAGGAATAGAATTAAGAGTCCAAGAATAAATCTTTACTTTTATGATCAGTTGATTTTTGATGAGTGTGCCAAGAAATCAATGGGAAAAGAATAATCTTGGGACACCTGGGCGGCTCAGTGCTTTGGTGCCTGCCTTTGATCCAGGGCATGATCCTGGGGTCCCACGTCGGGCTCCCAGCATGGAGCCTGCTTCTCCCTCTGCTTGTGTCTCTGCTTCTCTCTCTCTCTCTCTCTCTCTCTCTCGCTGTCTCTCTCTCTCTCTCCCTCTTTCTGTATCTCTCATGAATAAATAAATAAAATCTTTTTTTAAAAAAAGAATAATCTTTCCAACAAATGGTGCTGGAACTGGATATCCACACACATAAGAATGAAGCAGAATACTTATCTAACACCATACATAAAAATCAACTCAATGGATCAAAGACCTAAGTGTAAAAGTAAAAAGTGTAAAACTCTTAAAAGGTGACATAGAAATAAATCTTCATAACTTTGGATTAGGTAATGATTTCTTAGATTCGACAATATAAACACAAGTGGCAAAAGAAAAAAATAGATTAATCAAATACCATCGGTTGTTTTTGGTTTTTTTTTTTTTCAAAAGACACCAACAATGAAGTAAAAAGACAATCACAGAATGGAAGAAAATATTTGCAAATTATATATTTGATAAGGGACTTGCATCTAGAAGTTGTAAAAAAAAAAAACTCTTACAACTCAATAATAAAAAGACAACTGAATAAAAAAATAGACAGACGTAATCAATAAATACTTCTCCAAAGGCAATGTGCAAATAGCCAATAAGGACATGAAAAGATGTTCCGTATCATTAGTAATCAGGGAAATGCCAATCAAAACCCAAATGAGTTGTCATTGTACAGGCCCTAGGATATCTAGAATCAAAAAGTCAGGTAATAACAAGTGTTATGGAGAATGTGGAAACTCAGAACCCTCATGTACTGCTGCTAGCAATGTAAAATGGTACAACCTATATGGGAAACAGTCTACAAGTTCTGAAAATGATTAAACATTGAGCTACCATAACCAGCAATTTCACTCCTAGGTATACCCAAGAGAAATGAAAACATATATCTACTCAAAAACTCATATACAGATATTTATAGCATCATTATTCATAGTAGCCCAAATGGGGAAACAACTCAAATATCCATGTGCTGATGATAAACAAAACATGGTAGATCTGAATAATGGAAATTATTCACCCATAAAAAAGAGTGAAGTACCCATAAATGCTACAGTATGGATAAATGTTGAAAGCATTATGCTAAGTGAAAGAAACCAGTTACAAAAGGCCACATTATATATTCCACATATATGAAATGATTGGAATAGGCGAATCTATAGAAACAAAGAGTAGATTAATGTTCCGTAGGGGCAGGAGGTAGGGCTAAATAGGAAATGAAAGGGTTATGTAATGTTCGTAGGGTTATGAAAGTGTTTGGAAATTAGATAGTGGTGATGGTCCCACAACTCTGTGGACATACTAAAACCCAGTGAATTGTACGTTTAAAATAGTGAATTTTGTGGCATATGAATTAAATTTGTCTCAAAAAGTCTGTTATTTTTTTTTAAGTAGGCACTATAAGCATAAAAATACAATTCAAATGAAAAAAATAAACTTTCAGGATTGTATTTAAATATTTCTATTGAGACGGTGCATACAAACTGTTGCTGGCCTTCCAGGGCACCTTCTTCCCAGATTTAATATGGCAACTGGGTTTGTAAGGGAAATGCTGGCGTCTTCCCGGAACTTTCTGCTCCACCAAAGTCAGTGCCCATAAGACCCCTCCTGCCGGGACCACTTCGTGCTAGAGGTCCCACTGGTGCAAAACTCAACATGATGGTGACCACTGTGCCCTTGCTTCTCCCCAGCAGCCTTCTACTCATCCTAGAGTTTACTCTGGAGTTCAAGACCAAGGGTGTCATCAAGGAGTGCTCTAGGGACGGTTACCAGTTTGGGCACTGGCTTACCTACTGTAAAACAAATCCAATGCACGAGCAGAGAAAGATGTAAGTCCTTTCACTGTAAAATTATGTGTAAAATTGCATCACTCATTGAGGAAAGTACCCCCTTACTGAAAGAAAAATAAAATTTAAACACTGCCTTTGAAAAAAATTCTATTTACATAAAAATATTGCATAATTTTCTTTGTATCAAACATTGATTATATGTTAGTTGTATTTTACTTTCTCTTTAATTTTAGTTAGATGTACTCATTTTCTGCTTGGGACTCTCAGTAGTGCTCTAATATTCAAAACAAAAAATATAAAACAATCAACTTTCTTTGCTATAGTCTTTGGCAAATTATGACTTGGCAAACAACAATCAGAATATTATCTGAGGTCAGCCTTAAAGTTTTCTTAATTTTTCTTGCATATAAATGAGCGTGTATACACACAATGTTTCTTTCATTGCAGTCACCAAACTAGTGCCTGGGCCCAAAAGAAAACAAAAGAAACACACAAAAACACAAGAGTCATGTTCCACATCACCCATAGAAAAGATATTTATCAACATTGACTCAATTTTCATTGAGTTTAAATCTGAGATAGAGGATTTGCTTAGCAGATAAATCAAGTGGGATTAAGCTTGGCTCCTCATAACAACAAAAACAAAAATCTAAAACAGAAGTAGCTTATACAAAAAAATACAAGTTTATCTCGCATAAAAGAAATTCTGCAGTTGGCAGTCCTGAACTGGTGTAGGCTCTCCACAATGTCATCAGGGAGCCAGAGTTGTTTTGGCTTCCCACTTCATGATATCTGGGTATGATCCTTGTCTAGCAAATCTATCCAGTTTGAACAGTAAAATGAAAGTAGACGTGAAGGTTCTTCTTCACTGAACACATCTTGTGACTGACCATTAGCATTTAATCACATAGTTAACTGCACTGGACATCTGGAAATGTAGTCTTCTAGTTAGATTATAAATACAGATTATAAATCTATACTAAAGAATGAGGAGAGAAAGAATAATAGGCAAAAAAATGAAAATCTATACGATGATGAGTGGATATAACAATGATCAGGGCAGCCCTGGTGGCCCAGTGGTTTAGCGCCACCTTCAGCCCAGGGCGTGATCCTGGAGACCCTGGATCAAGTCCCACATCCGGCTCCCTGCATGGAGCCTGCTTCTCTCTCTCTGGGTCTCTCATGAATAAATAAATAAAATCTTTAAAAAACAAAACAATGATCAAAATTTATGTTGGCCCATCAAATTTAACCCAACAATGAGCATAAACAATATGTTTTTTCTTCTATTTTTATGTGCTGACCGTAAATGTTCTGCGGCTATTTTACACATATTTTTCCAAAGCTACGTGCCAGATCAAAATGTTTATTTGGAGAGTGCAAGTGAGCGGAGGAGCAGAGGGAGAGGGAGAATCTCGAGCAAACTGTGCTGAGTATGGAGCCTGGCAGCAGGGCTTGATCTCATGACCCTGAGATCATGATGTGAGTGGAAATCAAGAGTCATATGCTTAACTGACTGAACCACTCAGGCACCCCCCCCCCCCAAAAAAGTCACAATGTTCTATGTATATAATAAACTCTGTCTTGAATCAATAAGCAATGAAGAAGGATGCTTAGAAAAAGCAAGTAATCATCTAAGTAATGGTAGAATCTGAAACTATGTTTAGGGTGTCATGACAATTTCTTACCAAACATGGAGAACTATCTCCCTGCGGTGGATTAAAGATGACTACATTCTCCAATCCATCCTTCCATTGAGATGTGTGCTTTATTTCCACTCCCCTGGACCTGGGCTGACCCTATGATATGCTTCAATCAATAGAATTCATCACAAGTGATAATGTGTAACTACTGAGACCAGGCTTCAAGAGATTTTGGCTCAAAAGCATTTTCATCCTTTGCTGCTTGAAATACGACTTTTTGGAAGTCCGTTGGAAGGTTCTCAGAAGTCTAACCCAAGTCTAAATTGAGAGGCCCCATGGAGAAGAACCAAGACACAAGGTGGTTGTGTAGCCAATGCCAACTGTCAGTCACATGACCAACATGAATTAAATGACTCAACCCAGTCAAATCTACAGATGTCTGCAATCTCAGCTGAATACAATCAAGCCACAGCCTCATGAATCAGATGAATCCAATCAAGCCATAGCTTCATGAAATATGACTCATTTTTAAGCCCATAGTTTTGTTATGGTGATATGTAACTGACACACATACACCCTCCTGTGTTAGATAAGTGATAAAATATAATTTGGCTTTGTCTTAGATATTAAAATTTAATTTACCTTTTAAAATGATTCTTAAATTTGTTTAAATCAGGAAAATTTAGCCTCATGAATCAAAAACTATGTCTTCTCACCTTGAATTGCACAGAGCCTATATATGACTAGTAGTAGACTTGGTCTTCAGTAAATGTTTACTTAAGAAGCAATGTTTTTTGACAGATACACATTTATAGTATAAAAAGTAGGGTGTAAAAAGTAAAGACTTTTTGATAAGCAGTGTAAAAATTTCAGAGAGACAAAAGAATAAGTATTTTTTTGAAAATTATTTTGAGCATTTTGAGGATAATGATGTTTATAGATAGGATGATTTCCTCCAATAGAGAATGACAAAGGAAGAGAGAGAGAGAAAGAGAGAGAGAATGAACAAACTAGGAAGGAAAAAAAGAAAAACATTCTTGGTAATCATCATCTCTTTGTTAGTCATCCTGAATTGACATTTGATTTCTGACTACTTTTTAGAACATATTTCCTGAAATGTTATATAGTTTTGCAAGTTTACAAATTCAGAGCGAAGTTCTGATTTCACGTATTTTTATTTTGCTGTAAAGAACAAAACATCAGACTACAGATATTTTATAGATAACTATTATATGATTACTTTGTGAACTTAATAGTCTATACCACTTAAAGTCCTCTTTCTAATTCTTGAAGGAGATACTACTGAATCTATGCATGATTGAAAATCCAATTACAAGATTAATCTTGATTGCAATTTATGATTCTCCTATACCACTAAGATTATGTAATTATGAATAGCTCAAGAAGATATCCTTTATGTTCTTTCTTTAAAAATTATGAGGTTTAGAAATAAAACATTTGCATTGTGCACCCCGATGTTTCTATCAGCAATGGCCACAATAGCCAAACTGTGGAAGGAGCCTCGGTGTCCATCGAAAGATGAATGGATAAAGAAGATGTGGTTTATGTATACAATGGAATATTACTCAGCCATTAGAAACAACAAATACCCACCATTTGCTTCAACGTGGATGGAACTGGAGGGTATTATGCTGAGTGAAATAAGTCAAACGGAGAAGGACAGTGTATGTTCTCATTCATTTGGGGAATATGAATAATAGTGAAAGGGAATATAAAGGAAGGGAAAAGAAATGTTGGGAAATATCAGGAAGGGAGACAGAACATAAAGACTCCTAACTCGGGGAAACGAACTAGGGGTGGTGGAAGGGGAGGAGGGCGGGTGTTGGAGGGGAATGGGTGACGGGCACTGAGGTGGACACTTGACGGGATGAGCACTGGGTGTTTTTCTGTATGTTGGTAAATTGAACACCAATAAAAATTAATTAAAAAGAAAAAAAAGAAAAAAAAACATTTGCATTGAATAATACCTACTTACTTAAAAATATAAACTTTTTCAAGAAATAACTCACTAAAAATCATATGAAGGAAGAATAAATAATTTATGCTATTATCAAAACTACGTTATAGTTATATTCTTGGTGTACAAAAGTATCCCATAATTTTAATAGAGAAGGCATCTATTAAAAATATCATTCATTTTATTTACCTTTGATTACATGGCATATATAAAATATTTCAAATTTAGATAAGTTGTAAATAATACAATTGGTGCAATTCTATATCTCACAACTGGAGAGCTTCTAGAGATGCTATTCACCTCTAAAGTATAAGACTTTTTTTGATGTATAAAACACTTCCGATTTCTCTTGACAGCCAATAACTTTGTCTGCCTTGGTCAAGTACATCTATCAGCTATTCCCTCCCCCTCCCCCACCCCGGATAAAATAAGCCCTGAATTTAGAAAAGCTAGTATGTTGTCAGAAGCCTCCAAAATTATCTACAGAGGACCTAACAATTTAAACATGCATTATTACTTGATATACAAAGCCACTGTGGGATAGTAAAAGATTATTATTTTTTGACATGGGTCAAAAAAATGAGACTCTGAAAAGCCTTGTCCTGGTTGATAGTAAATGGTCCAGTGGGAACTCAATCCAGAACTTCCGACTCCTGGTCTCATGCTCTTGCTACTCTATCATGCTGCTTCAAACCACACAATATACTTTAACTTGAGGGATTGATAGCAGAACCTACAACTGCTGACTTGAAGAGGAAAGAGTAAATTTATTTTATGTGGTATTAGAAATTACAGAATATTGTAAAGGACAGGGACATAAAGTGTGGTTATTGCCAAAAAGAGCCTTTGCAAAAATAGCGCTCAGAAGAACATATATTTCCTTCCCATGTGTCTTCTGATTCACGTCTGCTTAGTGTACTCAGAAAAAATAAATTTTTTACTACCTCCTCCTCTGCAGAACCAATATTGCTACAGAAGAGCAAAACACATGCTATTCTTTCTCATGAATCAAAAATATTACAAAATTCTGATTTCAGAGTCACCACAGTTGACAGTGATACACAAGTCAAAAGGAACTCCTTTGTTAAAAAATGTTTTCAAGGCTATGTTCTTAATATATAAAATAAACATAAATATTTGGCAAAGTATTCTATTTGAACCCTGATTCAGACATACTTAAATTTGCTCTGATAGAGACAGAAATGCTTGACATCTTCAGTTGTGGATATAAGAGTGTGCTCTGATGTAAGAGCGGCAATCACCAATCTTATTATCAGGAGATGGGTGATTTAATTTAATACATCCTTGACTTTTATGTGGCAGAAATATGTAGCAAAGCTCCAAGAAATTGAGAAACATTGTACTGGCCCAACCATGCCTAGCAGTGATTTGAAATTAGGTAGAGAAGAATTCTTCAAGCCATAGAGTACATCTACATAAATATCAGGAGCTTCTGTATGATTGCATCAGCTCTTATCTTGAAAATAGCAAAAACCCAGCAGCTGAAGCCAGCTAACTCCATCAATGCCACAGTGAAACTGGCTGTACTCATAACTGCAGAAAAAACAAATATGCCTATTTTCCTCCAAGGGCGATGACAACTCAAGCCTATAACATTAAAGACTCAGTTTTGGGTTTTTGGCAAAATCCTGACAGCCCAGCGCTTAAATATTTCTCCAAATTTTTTAATGTTCTTTTTTCACTAGATGGGACAAATTTTGCCTCTTTTGTTACTAGTATATTTTACCTAATAAGCAAGAATCTTCTCTGAAATGACCTATATTAAAAAATGAATTTTATCAGATCAAAGGCAAAAGAAATGTATACAGGCCACTGTCTCTTCTCAAAAGTGGGCATATTAAAATCACATTACTTTCATATTTTAAAGCAGATGGCGGAAAACCATACTTATCTTTTTCAGCCAGACCATTTCCTAGCAGTATAAGAAATTTGCCATTAGCTGTGAACCTGGACATTATTCTACCCGGGCTATATTTCTATCTGTTTCATCCATCTTGCATTGGAACTCTTGAAGATTCTTTTATCACTTAACCTCTCGGAGCCTGCCCCATTTTTAAAATGGGACAAAGATAGTACTGAGGAAATGAAAGCTGTTGTGAGAATTATTTTGCACATATGAAGCAACCAAAGTGATGTCTGGTCATGGTAGGGTATGCAGCAAGAAAGCATTCGCTGCTGTGATCACTACATAGCCCTAGCTTTAAGGAGGTCATATAAATTAGATCACAGTTTCTGTGATAACAGTCAAAGGATTGTTGACTTTCTCCAGTAACAAAATAAAAATTTTGGTAATTGATTGATAGCTACATTGAGTAAATGTTGAAGTAAAAGCAAAATTCTGGCGGGGGGAGGGGTGTGTGTGTGTGTAAAGAAGATAGATTTTTTTTTTTTTAAGTAGTATTCCATTTACTGAAGTAGGGGAACTTCTGATGGCTTTACAAAAGTAGACAATTCCAAGAGTCCTGTGAAACATATTTTCCTCTTGGATGACAAAGCTAGAAAATCACTGTAGTGAAGATCAGATATTTGAAACTGAACACCATTGAATAGGCAACAAGGGGTATAAATACAGAGCAAAGTAGAAGAATGGTAGTACCAAGGTAAATGAAAGTCTGGCAGAAGCAAAAAAAAAAAAAAAAAAAGTGTGGGGGGAGAGATGGAGGCAGATAGATAGCTTACAGTAAGAAAAAAACTATTAAAAATATATGGTGACAAAATTGGCAAGAAGAAAATGCCCAAATATAAAATGGGGAAGAAGGAATATCTAATAATTGGGAGGGAAAAACTCTGAGCTTCGGTTCTGTAACCTTTTTGCTTACATGTGACGCAACATTTTAAACAAAACAACTGAAGCAGTATGCTATTTTTGGAGATCCTGAAGATCACCTACAAATGGAAATGATTTATAAAGGAACAAAATTTTGGTAAAGGTTCAAAACAAAAGAAGGAAATGGCTCAGGATCAAGATTCTAATTCACGATTTCCCGACACTCAAGCACACGCTGATGGTTTTGGTAGAGATGGTCGCATTAAAGACACGTTTAACATTTAAATTCCTCTTTTGTGTTCTATGGATTCCTTTCCTTCAAAAATTATTATATGATATTTAAGGCATTCCACAGAGGTAACCACCTGAATCTGATATTTCTATGTATAGAAATAATTCAGATTATTCACTACCCAACGTAGGTTCAGTGGCTTATTGCCTCTAACTTCCCCAAGATATTCAACATATATTGCAATTGAATGACTGTATTTTCTTATAGGTGAAAAGCCACAAGATGACAAGCATACCTTTCAGTGAACAGGCTTATTTTAGCTGCCAATTCTTTCTTTTTTAAGAGGTATAATTGACATACATTATATTAGTTTTAGGTGTACAACATGATGATTCGAAACACACACACACACACACACACACAAAACACATATATACACACTGAGAAATGATCACCACAGTAAATCAAGTTACCATCCTTCTTCATATGGTTATACCCTTTTTTTTCTTGTGATGAGAATTTTTAAGATATACTTTCTGGGCAACTTATAAATATTTACTACAATATTGTTGACTATAGTCCCTATGCTACACATTACAAGCCCATGACATTTATTTCATAACTGGAAGTTGTAACCTCTTCACCCGTGTCATCAGCCCCCAAACGCACTCCCCTCTGGCAACCACCATTTTGCTTTCTGTATCCACGAGTTTTGTTTGTTTTCCAACTCCATATATAAGTGAATTCATGCAGTATTTGTCTTTCTGACTTAGTTCACTTAGCAGTGAATACCTTTCAAGGTCCAACCATGTTATCACAAATTGTAAGATGCCCTTCTTTTTCATGACTTAAGTTTATATATATAGCCATTGATGTGTCTCTATATCCTAACAATTAGCTATTAGAGAAATTAAGAAAGCAATCTCATTTATAATTATATCAAAGAGAATAAAATGCCTAGGAATAAATTTAATCAAGGAAGTGAAAGACCTGTACACTGTAAATTATAAGACATCAACAGAAGAAATTGAAGAAGATGCAAGAAATTGAAGAAAAGGAAAGACTTTGTACTCATGGATTGGAAATATTAATATTGTTAAGATGTCCATATTGATCAAAGCAATCTATAGATGTAATGCTGCCCATATTGGAATTCCAAAAGCATTTTTCACAGAAATAGAACAAATAAACCTAAAATTTGTATAGAGCCATGAATCACCTCAAATAGCCAAAGCAATCTTGAGAAAGAAAGCTTCAAGGTCCAACCATGTTATCACAAATTGTAAGATGCCATTGTTTTTCATGACTTAAATTTATATATAGAGCCATTGATGGACCCTTAGGTTGTTTCCAAATCTTGGCTATTGTAAATAATGCTGCAATGAACTTAGGGGTGCATGTATCTTTCCAAAGATATGTTTTCACTTTCTTTAGATAAATAGCCAAAAGTAGAATTGCTGTATCATATAGTAGTTCTATTTTTAATTCTTTGAGGAATCTCCATATTGTTTTCCATGGTGGCTGCTCTAATTTGCATTTCTACCAACGATGCACGAGGGTTTCTTTTTCTCTACAACACTTGTTATTTCATGTCTTTTTGAGAAAAGCCATTCTAACAGATGTGATGGGATATCTCATTGTGGTTTTGATTTGCATTTTCCTGATCATTAGTGATGTTGAATATCTTTTCATGTGCCTGGTGGCCATCTGTAGGTCTTCTTTGGCAGAATGTCTGCTCAGATCCTCTACCTTTTTTTTTTTTATCTTTTTTTTTTTTTTGACTTTTTGCTGTTGAGTTGTAGGCGTTCTTTGCGTATTTTGGATGTTAACTCCTTATCAGATATATGATTTGTGCTTATTTTCAACCATCTCGTAGGTTGTCTTTTCACTTTGTTGATGGTTTCCTTTGCTGTGCAGACGCTTTTGTTTGATGTAGTCCTGCTTGTTTATTTTTGCTTTTGTTGTCTTTGCTTTTAGAGTTAGATCCAAAAAATCATTGCCAAAGCCAATGTCAAGGAACTCACCACTTATTTTTCGTTTTTGTTTTTTTTTTTGAAGAGTTTTATGTTTACAGATCTTGCATTCAAGTTTTTAATCCATTTGGAGGTAATTTTTGTGTATGACATAGTAGTCTAATTTTATTCCGTTGCATATGGCTGCCCAGTTTTTCCGACACCATTTATTAAAGTGACTGTAATTTCCCCATTGTATATTCTTAGTTTCTGTCATAAACTTGTTGACCATACATGTGCGGGCTCATTTCTGGACTCTCTTTTCTGTCCATTGACCTATGTGTCTGTTTTTATGCCCATGCCATACTGTTTTTGATTACTAAGGCTTTCTAGTACAATTTAAAATGAGAGAACACAGATGCCTTTAGCTTTCTTTCAAGATTGCTTTGGCTATTTGAGGTGATTCATGGCTCTATACAAATTTTAGGTTTATTTGTTCTATTTCTGTGAAAAATGCTTTTGGAATTCCAATATGGGCAGCATTACATCTATAGATTGCTTTGATCAATATGGACATCTTAACAATATTAATATTTCCAATCCATGAGTACAAAGTCTTTCCTTTTCTTCAATTTCTTGCATCTTCTTCAATTTCTTCTGTTGATGTCTTATAATTTACAGTGTACAGGTCTTTCACTTCCTTGATTAAATTTATTCCTAGGCATTTTATTCTCTTTGATATAATTATAAATGAGATTGCTTTCTTAATTTCTCTAATAGCTAATTGTTAGGATATAGAGACACAACAGATTCTTGCATAGTGATTTTGTACTTGGAAAATTTACTAAATTTATTAGTTCTCACAGTTTTGGGAGGAAGTCCTTAAGATTTTCTCTATACAAAAATCATGTCATCTGCAAACATTGACAGTTTTACTTCCTCTCCAATTTGGATGTCTTGTCTTTTTCTTGTCTAAGTGCTCTGACTGGGATTTCCAATACTATGCTAAATAAAAGTGGTGAGAATGGACATCCTTGTCTTGTTGCTGATCTTAGAGGAAAAGTTTTCAGCTTTTCACCATTGAGTATGAGTTAGGTGTGGGGCTTGTCATATACGGCCTTTATTATGTTGAGGTACATTCTCTTTATAGTCACATTGTTGAATTTTTATCATAATGTTGATGTAGCTAAGGGACATTTTAAGTACCCTGGGTGTCTTTTTTCTCTAGGACTAGCAGAAAAGGAAATGATGCCTATGTCTTTCTGGAATTTTACTCAACATATTTCCCCTGGTCTCAGTAAAAAGGACTGGGACCCACTGTCAGGGCTTATGTATTTTCCATAACTTTGATGATTTCAACAGGGATGACCTCATCATCACATTCAGAGCTACTTTCCCCTCCAAACCCAAGGGGAGGTCCACCCTTAGTTAAATCCATCCCAGGGACTGCCATAGAAACTTCTGGAGAGCTAAGGAAGGGGATGGGATGGGCTACAAGCTGCTGTATATTATGCAGGCAGGTGTATGGCTTCTCACTGTCTCCCTCTTCCTCCTGTGAAGGGGGCAAAGGAGGAGACTTAGGCAAGACATCCCCCATGCCCCCAGAATGTACCTTCCAGAGTACCCTGGCACAGTCCTCACATGAGAAATATGACATCTCAAATCCTCCACCTTTTTTCCAAACTGAGAAGCAGCAGTGACAGCCAGGGCACAAGCACATTCCCCTCACTTTCTCCTTATCTAAGAGAGATTGCAGGGGGAAACTGCAGTAAAAGCTCGACTTCCCCTCCAGAGATTTTAAAGTCCTTTTGTATTTCATGAGAAGTTGTTTTTAGGGGGAACAGGAGGTCGGGAAAGCTGCATTTCAGAAATGCTGTCGTAATGGTTTTCAACACCTTTTATTCATCTTACTGGTGCTATTTTGTAGGATAAGGAACAACGTTGACAGGTTTTGCAGGAAATTTTTATACACTTTTTTTTTAAATCACAGACTTCTATTTTTATGTTTTTAACATTTTCATAAATTTTTTTTTTGTAACTGGAGCCACGTAACAAGTATGGGGGAAAATTGTGTCTTGTTTCAACAGTTTTTGCTAAATTTTAGACTGAAGATGACAGATGCTTAGAGCTTACCTTATGTTGAATTAAAATCAGTATTTCTCTTTTAAAAATGGGGGAAGGGCACCTGGTGGCTCAGTCAGTCAAGCAACTGCTCTTGACTTCAACTCAGGTCATGATCTCAGTGTTGTGAGACTGAGCCCCAGGTCAGGCTCCACGCTGGGCATGGAGGATGTTTGAGATTCTCTCTCTCCCTCACCTTCTTTTCCTTCTGTCCCTCCTCTCCACTCCTACCGGCATGCACACGTACCCATGGGCGCACACACACACACACATACATAAGTAAGGAATTTCATCAATCTTCTTTCCATCTATATAACTTTTATCCTTTATTTTGTTAACGTGGTGCATCACCTTGATTGATTTGTGGGTGTTGAATCGTTCTTGCATATCTGGAATAAAGTCACTTGATCATTATGTATGATTCTTTTAGTGTATTGTTGAGCTTAGTGTGCTAACATTCTGTTAAGACTTCTTGTGTCTATGTTCATCAAAAATAATGGCCTGAAATTTTCCTTTTGTTGCAATGTTTTGGTATATGGGTAATGTTGGCCTTGTAAAGTGAGTTTGGGAGAATTCCCCTCTCTTCCATTTTTTTGGAAAAATTTGAGGATAGGGATTAAATCTTTGAATGTTTGGTAGAATTTAACAGCAAAGCTGGTCCGGTCCTGGTCATTTGTTTGTTGAGAGGGTTTTGATTACTGATTCAATCTTCTTACAGGTAATTGGTCTATTTACATTTTGTATTTCTTTATGATTCAGTCTTGGACAATTATATGTTTCTAGGAATTTATTTCTAGGTTGTCGGATTACTGGTATATAATTGTTGAAAGTAATCTTTTATCATCTTTTGTATTTCTGTGGTTATCAGTTGTAACTTTTCCTCTTTCATCTATTTATTTGAACTCTCTTCTTGGTGAGTTTGGTGAAAGGTTTATTAATTTTATCTTTTCAAAGAACCAGCTCTTAATTTCATTGATCTACTCTACTGCCTTTTAAGTCTCTATTTCACTTATTTCCACTTTGATCTTTGTTATTTCCTTCCTTCTACTAACTTTGGGATTCGTTTGTTCTTTTTATAGTTCCTTTAGGTATAAAGTTAGATTGTTTCATATTTTTCTTTTTTTGTTTTTGTTTGAGATAGATTTGCATCCTGTGAACTTCCCTCTTTGAACTGCTGTCATAGAGATTTCAAACAAAAAAACCTTTGGGTATCCACATCTCATAGATTTTGGTATGTTGTATTTCCATTTTAATTTGTCTTAAGGAATTTTTCTGATTTCTATTTTGATATCTTCATTGACCCATTGGTTGTTCAGTAGCACGTTGTTTAATCTCTACATATTTGTGATTTTTCCAGTTCTCTTATCATTGATTTCTAGCTCCATACCACTGTCGTCAGAAAAAAATGCTTAACATGATCTCAATCTTAAATTTCTTGAGTCTTGTTGTGTGGCCTATCATACAATCTATCCTAGAGAATGTTCCAAGTGCATTTGAGAGGTATGCATATTCTGTTGCTTCTGGATGGAATGTTATGTATGTATGCATTAAGTCCATCTGTCATTTAAGGCAAATGTTTCATTATTGATTTTCAGTCTGCATGACCTATTCATTAAGTGGGGTATTCAAGATCTCTACTATTATTGTATTACTGTCAATTTCTCCCTGTAAGTCTGCTAAAATTTGCTTTATTTGATGCTCTTATGTTTGAATATGTAAATATTTACAAATATCATATCCTCTTGTTTGACCCCTTTATTATTAATGCCTTTGTCTCTTATTATAGTCTGTTTTAAGGTCCACTTTGTCAGGGAGTGCGTGGGTAGCTCAGTTGGTTAAGCATCTGTCTTTGGCTCAGGTCACTCTGCCAAAGTCCTGGGATAGAGTCCCCACATCAGGCTCTTTGCTCAATAGGTGAGTCTGCTTCTCCCTTTCCCTCTGCCCCTGCTCATGTTCTCTCGTTCTGTCTCAAATAAGTAAAATCTTTAAAAAAATAAAATTAAATAAAGTCCAACTTTGTCTTATGTAAGTATAGCTACCTCAGCTTTTTGTCTTCATTTGCATGGAATATTTTTTTCTATCCCTTCACTTTGCCTGTGTTTCCTTACATCTGAAGTGAGTCTTTTACAGGCAACATAAACATGAGTCTTGTTTTTTGTTTTTTTAGCCATTCAGCTACTCTGTGTCTTTGGATCAGAGAATATAGTCCATTTACATTAAAAATAATCATTGATAGGTATGTACTTATTGCCATTTTTATTGTTTTATAGTTCCTCTCTTTTCCTTTCTTCTTCTCTTGTTTTCTTCCCTTCTGGTTTGATTTCTTTAGGGCTATGCTTGGGTTCCTTTCTCATTATCTTTTTTGTATCTGCTATAGGTTTCTGCTTTGTGGTAATCATGAGGCTCACATATAAGAGCCTATCTATACAATAGTCAATAGCAATTTAGTTTTCATGAAGGAGCTGCTCAGCTAGTTTTCAGCTCTTTTTCAGAGGGAACTGACCCATGTGTAGCTGTAGATTCAGTGCGTTCCCAGGAGGAGCTGAGTTCAGGATCTTGCCAGGCTGCCATCTTGGACCACCCCTTCCACATTCTGGATACCTGCCAATTCTTAAGAAATTATCATTGTGTAACATAAGATACAAAGCAATTATTCTAAATACTTTAGAATAATTTAGAAAATATTCTCAATATTTTAATTTGTCCTTTCTTCCTCTTTCCTCAACCATGGTTATAGAAGATTAATAGGTTTTTCACTTGATATTCTACCCTCCAATATGCCCAGTTGGTCATCATTAAATGGCTTTATCTTTTTTTGTGTTATCATTGTAGCTGTTTCTTAGGTTTTTAAAAAAAATCTCCATTATCACCCCTACATCTAGAGGACTTCCATCTGCCTTTTATTTTTTTTCCATCTGCCTTTTAGAAGACCTATCATCAATACTGCCTTTACTTTTAGGTTACAAGATTTATAAATCTCAATTTATAAATCTAAAGAAAAAAAGTACCTAAGAAATGTTAGAATGAAAGGCTTGTGGCTAAAAAGACTATTCACAATGTACTGATATTTTGCATATAAAATACTACAAATAGAATCAGTGGGCTTATCTGTGCAGGAAATGATTCAATCATTCAAAATTATCATTCAAGGGCTCAAATCTAATTTAGAAAAGAAACTGTTTATACATTGTTAGTAAGTTGCCTAAGCCCTGCATGACTAACCTGTCTTTTTTTGTGAAACATTACTCTCAAAGGGCCAGATTGCACGATTTTAAACAAGAGCATTCCCAATTATTTACAAATGGCAGAAGTAATCCAAAGCATCCTTTTATTAACTATATGTAAAAGGCATAGTTACCTATAAGTATACATAAAAGGTATTTGAAAGAATGAGTACAGACGTTAAAATCTGCTTTATGTTGGTCCATTGCCTACACCCTTCTCTGGCTGAAAACCACTGAATAATTTGACGTAACCCTCAACACAACATATGGTAGGTGAAAATGACTTCTAGGTGGGAGGAAGGTCAAAACCAAGTGCCTGCAGATGGTCATAGACAAGAAGGGAGATGCTGATCACTCTTCAAACCCCACTCTGAGGGAAAACAGTTGGCATCTAAGAATTATTTGTCAAAGCAAAGTCACAGGCGATAGCAGAATTAAAACATTTTTCAGCCAATATATGTACAAACTGTATTCTCTCTCAAGTTGTTGGAGGATATGCTTAATTATGATTAAGGTATAAAGCAGTAAACAGGGACTCTCCCCTCCCCCATTATGAAAGAGAAGCAAAGGGGTTTCCTGAGATCTGGGAAAGCAGGAAAGTGACAGGATAAAAGCTTTGCAGTAGATTTCACTGTCAAGCAGTCCACACTGGAGAGAGAAGACAGAAACCTTTAGTAGGTGTTTCCAGGAAAAACAAGCAGTCTGTTACCTCGTTTGGTCTTGGGGAAAAATTACATTGTGCGACTTTTTTTCAAAGACATCAGAAAGTAGTTGAAGTTGTAGACAAAGGTTCAAACCTTTAGATATTTAAAAACTAAAATTTGTAAAAAAAAAAAAAAAAAAAAAAAAAACTAACCTAAAATTTAAGAAAAACAAAAAGGTTCATACAAAGGACATGCAATCACTATAAAAAACTTGGAAGAGCAGGGACTATGTCCATAGTCATCATTGTGAAAGCCTTGAGAAGAAATTTATGGGCTTGGAAAGATTTGAAAAGGAAAAAGGAATCTCAGAATGAAAAAAAAAAAAATCAGCTACCATAATAGTAAATCACAGATATCTAAAATAGATTATTCAAAAGAATGCAGCACACCCATACTTATTTATGTAGAAGGCAAATACCAAGGTAAAGTACTAAAACAGTATAAAGTGATTGTTTCTAAGCAGACAGAAAGAGATATAGGAGACATGCATTTTGGTCTAAATATTTTAGCACTATTTCACTTTTTAAACTACGTACACAAATGACTTTGCTATACAATGGAAAATTGCAAAATACTAACAATTCACTTAAAAACATAAAAAAAAAGTCTTCCAACATCTGAATTCATAGAAAACCAGGATGAATATTAAAATCATGCATTTTTTTGAAAAGGTAAATGAAATAAATCTGGATAGCTTTAACTACTATTTAAATTATCTTGAGATTAAACTTGCTAACTTAGCAAATAAAACACTGAGAGCAAAAAAAAAAAAAACCTCATTTCCTATTCATGGCTTCAGCAAGCCGCATTTCCTATTTCTGACGCGTCTTCCTAATTAAAAGAAAAAATAAACATAAATAAAATCCCCTAATAAAATATGATAAAATGTCATTCTCTTCTCTTGCAAAAGACAAGTATCACTCAAGGGGAATCAAAAAATGCTTAGTGACTATCATGGTAAATATTAAGTCATCTGATCCTAAGAATGAGTCCCAGGTATCCTTCCAAATATTATGTCCAGAGCAAACATGGGTTTGCTTCTTCTGTCAAGGGGGCAAGGCAGACTTCTAGAAGTATGTCCTGACGCAGTAAAAGGCCATCAGCATTCAGGTCTCCATCAACACGTCCCTCTTGCACAGGTCAGGGTCTGCCCCACCGAGAACAATGCCTGTTCAATCTTTACTTTCTCCTTTACTTGCTTGGCTTTCCTGCTAGAGCATGAGTTCCTTGAGGGCTGTAGCCATGGGCTTTTATTCACCTTAGTTATTCCAAGTGACCCATACAGCTTCTATCTAGTAGTTTCTCAATAAATACCCAATGAGTCAATGTACATATTTGTAAGTCAGGATCAGACTCCTTTGAAAATGTGAAACCAGATCTATATATTTCTTAAAAAAAAAAAAAAAAAGACAAAACTCATAGGTTTAACTGCTAGGGCATCTTTGCGTAGCTCTTTAAATGTGGGGATACTTACTGAAAGTCAATTGCCTACGCTTGTGCTTCTGTCACTCTGCAAAAGGAAGATCAATAGGAAAAAATCTTTAGGCTTCATTTACTTTTCAGAATGTAATAATTCCCTTTTAAAATAAACATCACACTTGCTAATTGTTACTTCTCCTGCCCAGAAAAATAATCCGAACTTACTACCAGGTATCAGAACTTCAGCGCTCACAGCAAGGAAATGATTATTACAATGGGATTGCTGATGTTAAGGCACATGTGTCGCCACGTTCTACCTCAAACTCCACATGCCTCAGCCTCAGAAATGTAGGTCTTGAGGAATCAGACACATTATATACAAAATATATGGTCGCATTTAGACACACACACACACACACACTGCATTGCACTAGGTGCCTGAATCAGAAATACAATTTCACAAGGAAATTTCCAACAATAAATGGTGCCAAGCAGTACCTTGCAAGTGCGGTTAAGTGCAGGCATAACAATCACCCAGAAAGCGTTTTCAAATATTTTTCTCCTTCCTTACACTCTCCTTATCTTGGAGGGTTTTTTTCCTATTGTTTTTTGGGTTATTTATTTTTTAGCCCCTTTAACTCCCAACTAGGAGGACATGGCCTGCCAGTTGAAAATCATCTCTGTACTGAGCCACCATTATTGACTAGGGTATGTCCTATACTTCTGGCACGTTGTGGGGAAAGCAACAAACATACAATGATCACTTAAGTTTTTAACGTGGTTCGCTTTGAGGACAGTAAATACATCCTAGCTAATAAACCAAATTCACCAATTGGTTGTGGCTGCCTGAAACAAAAGCTGAAAAAGACTTTAAGACGCTCTTTGGTCTCAGAAACAGATGCAGTAATTAGTAATGTCTGCAGAGATGAAGTGGAGGCTACAGCATTTTTGGGATGGATGCCACCTTCCCTTCTAGATGTCACAGGCCAGCCCAATATGTTCTTTCATAAGTAAAAGGTCACAGGCTCCTTTTAATAGCAGATGCTTCCAATTCACTTAAAGAAGCGGGAGGAAAGAACTCACGTGCTTTGTCTGGGCCTTGCCAATAACAAGCTGCATGTTCTAGAGTTCTCTGGGCCGGTTTCCTCATCTTAACACAGGCAAGGTGATTTCCAAGGTCTCTACTGAAAGGCCAGAGTCCTTTCTTTCCCTTCCTTTTCCTGGTTAGTTTCTAACCCAGAAAGCAGAAGAGTTTTGAACCTTACAAGCAGTCTCATCAATTCATGAAAGTCATAGCAATCACTTAAGGCTCATTTTCGAATTTTTGTATTTTAAGAATAAATAGAGGTCTTAATTTAAATATGTGGGGTATGCACTGCATTTTGTAGAGATGGTAACAACGACTTAGTTTAAAAAATAAAAACCAAAAAATAAAAAAATAAAAAAATAAAAAAAAACCCAATGACTTAGTTTGACATTTTTTTAAAAAACCACCTCCTTTCCCCAGGACCAAAATTTATCATAACAATATTTATACAGATTTATCTGTGACTGAAATAATCCAAATACAAAATAGCGGGGATTTAGTTAAATTATCATACATCTTGTTGATAGGCTACCATATGAACAGGGAAATCACATTCAAGAATATTTAATTACATGGGAAAACAGGCAAAGTAAAAATATATTAGGGGTTTAATTACTTAGTTACAAAAGCTCCATGTGTGTGCACTTCAAGAGAGAGAAAAAAAAAAAAAAAGAATGTCAATAGCTGTTTTTCTGGGTTGTAGATGAACTCTGTAATGTTCCAAGCCCAAGTAAATGAATAAAGGGGTGTGTATTTCAAGTGTGTAGGCCTAAACAGGCCCGGTATCCAAAATAAATGTATTCATGAACCAAATGTTAGCTGAATGGGGACACTGCACTCAGAGATGGGGAGAGAAGTCAGAGGTGAGAAATTAGACAGGCTGGGTCCTAGCTGTTGTTAAGACCAAGCCCAGCAAAGTGAAGACAGGACAGCCTGAAGTTGAGCAGGGGGTTGGGGACAACAGCCAGGACTCTTCAGGACTGAGATGAGCTGTGCCACCAAAAGTCACCTTTGAATAAGCTGCTTTCAGAGAGGTCTCATCCATATTGCTCACCAAGGTTTTGGAAGGTGATCCTGTGAATACCAAAAACAAGGTGTTCGATGCTTTAATCCATCTTTACACCCATGTGAGATGGACAGTGTTTTTCCCACTTTATAACTGTAGACATAGGTTAGCAAAATGAGTAAAGAGATGATAAACAAACCCAGGTACAACTGAATCCAAAACCTGCACATCCTGCCACTCTCCTCCTCCTTCCCCCCACCCCCATGTATTTAATCCAATCTCCAAGTCTGACTGGCTTACTGACCTTCTGGACCTGGCCTACACAGGCACATAGGGAGTTAGTCAACCACCTTTGAAGCCAGTTCAGGGGAAAAAAAGGTCTAGTGCCTTCCCCAACTTCTCCTACCTTGCTATTCTAATAACAACATCCAGTTACCCAACGGTATAGTATATGTGCCTTAGAAAGCTACACAATCAACAATCCTTAATTCATAAGGTAGTATTCAACTAAGCAGCCACAGTATGTATTAAGTTGACTGAAGAAACATTGGAAATGCTTAGTTTTCATTTATTAGGTGATTTGATTATAAAAACATACATGAGGGACACCTGGGTGGCTTAGTCAGTTAAATGTCTGCCTTAGGCTCAGGTCATGATCCCAGGATCCTGGGATTGGGGAGGACCGCATCAGGCTCTCCCCACCCTGCTCAGGCTCTCTCCCTCTCTCAAATAAATAAAATCTTTAAAAATATATATATACATTAAGTTCACAATTTGTAGTTCAAACGAAATAGTGGCTTGTACTTATTAAAATAAGCACAATTTCCCGCCATTTTTATGTGTTTAGGTTGGAGAACAGAATACACATTCGTGGTTGTGATGAGATCCATGAACCTTCAGATCACAACGGACTTTTCTGCCCCAACCAAGGAGGTAATTACAGCTAATGTGTGATGTGACTGCCCTGCATGCACTTCCCTGCATTTTCTTATTCCCACAGAAACATTAAACCTCACAAAACACACTCTTCACCTATGCAGGGGTCAATCACCAAACTCACAGAGCAGGCTCAGAAGAAATCAAGACAGGTAAAATAAATGGTAAATATTTTCTACAAAAATGCTAACCATCTCTTAGGGGAATCACCAAAACCCTCACACATTGCTTATTTATCCTCATAATTCAAAAATGGTTCGTGCCTGGTTTTTATTCCTTAGCAAGTCAAAAGAAAAAAAAAGTAATTAGGGTAAAATATTAATGGAAATAGATAAGTAGGGGGCACCTGGGTGGCTCAGTCGGTTAAGTAGCTGCCTTGGGCTCAGGTCATGATCTCAGGGTCCTGGGAAGGAGTCCTGAATGGGGCTCCCTGCTCAGTGGGGGGTCTGCTTCTCCCTCTGCCCCCTCCCCCTGCCCATTGCTCTCTCTCAATACTTTCTCTCTCAAATAAATAACATTAAAAAAAAATTTTTTTTTAAGGAAATAGATAAGTAGCTGCAAAGTAGTGGCTGCCAAGGGAAGAAACTACAAAAATGAAGGCAGAAGTAGAAAGCAGCCCTGGGTGATACTACAGACAAGCTGCTGACCCTCTGGCTTTAATGGAACCATGAAGGAGTCACTGTGTCATCGATTAATGACCCTCCTAATGACAATTTCAAACTATCAAGGTTACACTCTGTTCAGACGTATTTATTTAAGGTAATAAAGCATCTAATATACTTTAGAGAGATTTCTATCCAAAGTTAATTATATGTGTTAGTGTTCCAAAAGACAGGCTTTGTTCGCTGAAAGGTTTCCTCCCAGGTCTTGCGGAGTCTCACGCTTCAAGAGCACGCAGTAAGTAAGCTACTTCTAGAAGATATAGAGATACAGATACACAAATAACTTTAATGACTTATACTCAATAAAAAGGAAGCTTGAATCTATGATTGAAAAATGAAACGTTACAAGTATTATCTATGCAGAAATTGCAAGGCTTAGAAGCTTAACATCAACCAACTTCTATCAAAATAAATACTTAAAAGAACCAAAAATAAAACCGCTTAATAGTGGGGGACAAAATATGACAAAGAGGGAGGGTGGGTGGGGACAAACCAAGAAAATGAATGAAGCAGAGTGGGCAACCCCTAAAGTGGTTTTACAAAAAGGGATTCAAATCCGAAGGAGACACAAAGCTGTCTAGGAATGTGACCGATGAGGCAATAGAAAGTGACCACAAGTCCGTCATAAATCAAAAATGACAAGTGAAATCCCAGAGTGTCCCAAATTATTTAATCCAGACATTATCTAACCCCTCAGATTTGCGTGGTGCTGTGCTCTTCATCATTCTCCATAACAACAAAATGTGGGATAAGCACATGGCTGGTCGGTCAGCGCTGGGGAGCTAATTCATCCGTGAAGGTCAGGGTCCGCAGTGTATCACCGCGTTTACATAATGTGTTTCTTTATATGGAAAAGTGCCGTGTCAAAGAGGGAATTACAATAAGATTTATTTTGAAATAATCAGCAGAATCTCAAACACACAAATAAATGCATCTTAGTATGTTCGTTCGCTTCAGACTCTCAGTATTGTCATCCACAGCTTGACCATCTCCAGCGCATCAGAGACCAAACCTGGCAGGTCCCACAGTGTCTCCCCTCCCCTGTCTTTCATATTAGAAGTATGTTCAGTTTCTAGGAAGACTTACTAAAGAATTCTGCTTCTTACAAATAATCCCCAACTTCTGCCTCCACAGCAATCTAAAAGGGGTAAATAAAAAAATCTTACAAAAGAAATTAAGACCTTCAAAACAATTATTTTAGCAATATGTAGTGAGGTCTACCAGAAGAAGAACTGGCTCCTAATTTAATTTATTAACATTTGATTGACAATTCACTCATCTGGTGAGACTAAATGTGTGAGAGAAAATGCTCTACGTATATACACATACACTGTAGTCACAGTCGCAAATTGATAGTTAGCAATAAGCAAGTATATATAATAAAAATACGTACCAGGTGCCCAGTGTTGATTTTCACCACCAAAGAATGCTGCTATGGTTTAAATCATGATTTCTTGATGAATACATAAGATAAAAGAAGGGATAAAAACAGAGGAACTGACAATCCCCATGAATTATAAGAAATGAAACGTAAGATGAAGACAATTGTAAACAGAAGAATTTAACACCTATGGTGGTACATTCAGACCAGGTACTGTATTACAATAAAGCCAGAATCAATTATTTGACAATATTTTTCGTTTACTAAGCATGGGAAGCATTTTTGCTGGTGGCAAAGTGTGGATTTTTTCATCAAAGAACATTAAAAGGCTGAGATAATAACCATACTGCTTGTATATTTAACCAATAGTTCTGATACTCTCATTAATCTTTGATAGCTGATAATTTGAATAAAAAGACATGATGAATCAAAGCATACACCAGATTTAAAAAGGAAAAATCCATCAAAACAATCTCAGCATCTAAATGGTAAACACCAAGAGTTCCTAATCTGGCATAAGGTGTTTTTTTGTTTGTTTGTTTGTTTCTTAAATTTAAGGAAAAAATACGTATGAATGAGTCTACCTATTTTTAAAAATGTGAATGATCACAACAGTGCAATGGCTGGGTTCTCACACCGTGTAAGTTCAATCTGTAAGTTCAATCTGAAATGTTCATCTGGTGTAATATTCAGCTGTCAAGAGGGAGCAACTCAAAGGACATCACACAATCTATAAACCAGCTGGAAGGAGCCATCCAGACTTTGCCCTGCCGAACCCTCTTTGAGTGATGATTAGACAAATCTTCGTAGATGATATACTGTGTGCAGAAGCGCTGATCGGAATCTGGTCTCGCGTGGTACGCAACCGTATTGATGGTCTGAGTCACGTCACTGTCTGGCTTGGGCTTTCGACTGAGGACCTGGCCCCCAGCAGCAGTGACAAGCTTAATAAGGTTGTCCTTGGGATGGTGTTTGAAGGTTCCCCCAAAATAGAAGTAGCATCCGTCAAACAGCTTTGGCAGCTGAAATAACAAGAAAAAGCTTGTTAAAAGCAGATCAAAATATTTTAAAACACTGCATATGAATGAGGAAAATAAAGATAAATAGTCATGAGCAGTTAAGAAGCTGCTTAAATGAAGTGCTAGGATAAGCTGTATTTCAAGTAAGCTATTTGGGTCAAGAAATATACTTATGTATTTATAGGTTTCCTATTTACAATTTTTTCCTAAAACTCAGTCACCATCTAAGGAACCTCATTCTCCTCAGATTAGGTGTGCTTTGTGTGTATGCATGTGTCTCTGTACACACACACATACATGTTTTTAAAAAGCAAACAGGGGGATCCCTGGGTGGCGCAGCGGTTTGGCGCCTGCCTTTGGCCCAGGGCACAATCCTGGAGACCTGGGATCGAATCCCACGTCGGGCTCCCGGTGCATGGAGCCTGCTTCTCCCTCTGCCTCTCTCTCTCTCTCTGTGTGACTATCATAAATAAAGACTTAAAAAAGATTTAAAAAAAAAAAAAAAAAAAAAAGCAAACAGGGATCCCTGGGTGGCTCAGCGGTTTAGCGCCTGCTTTTGGCCCAGGGCATGATCCTGGAATCCCAGGATCGAGTCCCACATCGAGCTTCCTGCATGGGGCCTGCTTTTCCCTCTGCCTGTGTCCCTGCCTCTCTCTCTCTCTGTGTTTCTCATGAATAAATAAATAAAATCTTAAAAAAAAAAAAAAAAAAAGCAAACAAAAACTGCTCAGCGAACTTCTTTTATCAGAATGTTATTTACATTTGGTGGGACATAAAGTCCCAAGAACTCCCAACGGTATCTGAAATGTGCTTCAGGGATACCAGGTTATGCTTTAAAAAAAAATTATACAATAACATCATTTCTGTGGATCTTGACTCAGTTCCCTATGTTACCAACCTTG